>NC_071261.1:18786575-18989075 GCF_023375685.1 Ictalurus furcatus
TCTTTAGCTTCAATACTCTACTGTCTCTACACACTTCTTTCTGAAGCCAACAAGCAAACTCTGTTGGATTGGCATGAGCTGATGCTGGGCACACGCTAGTGGTTAAGCAGTGGTTTAGAGCTGGGTGAGCTGGTTCCTCACTGTGGCACTGCCTTGTTTCCCTTATTGTATGGTTGCATTTCACCTAGTTTAGTCATCTCTTTGTGTATGTAGCAGTACCACTCATGTTGCATATAAATTCTTCTATAGTATAGGCATATTAAGCATATGAGATCTGTTACTATTCCATGGTCTCAAAGCCACGGATGGCACATGACACTGAACTGTTTCTGTGACCACTGGAATGATGCTATGATATACGAGCCAATTCCGCAGATGAATTTTTTGTGGATTCCAGCACTGAACTGGTTTCAATACAATTTGGTTTGCTGTATTTTGTGTATTTTATTTGTCATATCCTATTTTAGCCGTGACTGGTTTAAACTCTGAGCCTTGTTTTAAGGAACAACATATTTTTTTTTCCACAAATAAGGCAATAAGTCACGCAAGTCGGTAGAACCTCAGATGACACAGCACTTTCCCTTTAAACAAGACACACAATTAGATGTTTCTTTTTTAATGATTTTTTTTTCTGGCTACTTCATTTGAAATTCCAGCACCACGAGGTGGTGACGTACAGTAGTTTAGTGCCAGTGGTTTGTGGTGCAGATGGAGTTGCCCTCTTACTAACTGGCGGTATACAGATCATTAACACATTCTCCATTACACTCTTGGTTGGAATTGTTAGATATCTGATCCAGCATAATAATTCTTTGTCTTGCTCAACAGCCAAAATATGCAAGTCTTGTTTACATTCAGGGAACATATTACTGCTTAATTGGCTCAGCGTTTCATTCTAATGTTTCTTTTTCTGTCCACCAACAGGGCAATGTGACTGATGACAAAAACGATGACAAGTCTGTTACAACCTTTGGTGTCAATCGTCCCACCATTTCATGCTTCTTTGATAGTAAGTAGTCAGAATTTCTAAAGAATCCTTAAGTATTAAAACACAACATACACTGAGGCACTGAGTCCTGCATTGTGTTTCAGGTGGAACACGTTACCATTTGCGCTGCTATCTGTATCAGGCTAGAGACCTGCTGGCTATGGATAAAGACAGTTTCTCAGGTGGGTCAGAATCATATGTCATGTCAGTTATGCACGAAGAATGACTTTAAAACTTGGTATTCTCTAACATTGATCTTTAGTGTTAAGAAAGTGCTTTTAGTTTTGAAGCAGATGTGCTTTGCGGGAGCCAAGTGCAGATGTGTTTTGCAGGAGCTGTTCTTGTGCAAATCTGCCATTTATTATAAGCATCTGTATTTGTTTGTCAAAATGCCACGTGTGTAAGCTGTGCCGCACCCTGGCTCTGACCTTTTAACCCTGGAGCCCTTCGTTATTTCTGCAGTCTCCTGGGTGTCCTAATAGTACTTTCTTAATGTGAGCCACTGTTGCACTGTTAGTCTGAATCTGAGGCGCACACCAGACATCAGCAAAATCTGACCTTAGGCTCTTACTGTTGTACCACATGAGCTTTGTGCTGGATTGTGATGCCATGTAAATGCACCAAGCATGCTCATACTGCATCATAGATTGGGGTCTAATGGTAAGCCTAATATGATGCACATTGAAAGCGGTAATAGAGGCAGAATAACTTTTTTATGTATCTGCTATGTGAAAAAAATGGGTCAGCATTGCTCAGTATAAGAGAAGGGTTTTTTTTTTTTTATAAATAACAAAATCATAAAAGTGAAGTCTTGTGAGACTTAATGTTAGCACACCCATGGCTAAGTTTATGCCAGAGAGGGTAAAATATGGTGCTTGGCAAAGACTGGGATAAAGCAGTTTTGGTAGAGTTTACCCCTGAGTGTAGAGAAACACAGCAGATTTACTGTTGTGGACACAACAGAAGACAGTGTAGTAGTAAAACAAATGTTGCTCTTGAATAGTCTTTTTGTTTTCTATCTAGCTACATTTGGAAGTCGATACATTTGAACTGTATTGCTTAATAGGAGACATATTCTTCTGCTTCAGTTTGAGATGAACAGAAATTGAATCAGTGCAAATATTAGAGTCATTAATGGACTATAATGATTAATATGAATCCAAAGAGTGGCAGCAAGTTAACTTAATAAAGTTAAAAGGGCCTATAAGGAAATATTAAAAAATTTGTTGTTCATTAGGTGCATGCAAGCTTCTATGAGGTCATGTAGTTATGGTTTAATGAAGATAGCTAACGGTGGTGGTTTGGCTTCTCATACCTTGTATCCTTGGAAACGAAAACCAAAGCAAGTTAAGTAAAGTGTGTGTGTCTTGGCTTGTGTGCAAGTACATGTGCACAGACATCAGGATTACCATCCTACTATGATGTAGATTTGTGCTTTGGTGAAGGGGGATTTGGCATTATGAGTGTGGTTAGCTCACTAGATACCGACGTTGATATAAACACTCTAACCACGCTTATCAGGTGGTAAGTTCTGGTCTGTGATGCATGAATGTGGCTCCAGATGTTGTGGGAAAGCCTTCAGGGCTACTGTGTCACTGTCATCATTTAGTCTGCCTAATGAACAATGGCTTCTTATCTACTAAAGGCACTTTCATATTTTTATTTATTTTTTAATTAATTTATTTATTTTAAACTATTGGTTCTATGAGACCAGTGATGTAGGAAAAGACAGTTGTCCCGATTTTACCATTAAAGAACAGTATAATTGCTAATAGATTGATAAATTCTGCTCATGAATGAATGGTCTGTCCCAATCAGAGCAAACAGTGAGCCATTTCTAATAAGTTTTTTTTTTTTTGCACACTGTCAGGAAAGTCAAGGCAGGAAAAATTGATTATAAAAATAATTGGTTTGATAAGGCTGACCCTGTTGTTATATTGTAGTCTAATAATAAGTCTAATAAAATTATAGGTAATACATGTGCAGATATCTTGACTCCAATCATGAAAACATGAAAAACTGAAAAAAAAAAGGCTACAGCAGACCCACATCAAATAAACTGACGTGATTAACCCTTAAAGTATTGTTAGGCAGATATTTGCCACAGGAAGACCCAAAAGACATCAGGTGTGCTGTATCATTAAAGCACTGTCATCACTCTGCATGCTCTGTGGTTATCGCCCACTACAGATGTCCAGCATGAATTTCCTATGACTGGAAAAAAAACACTGACGCTAAAAACGGAGAAAACTGGGTGCAAAGGAGAAGTGTGGCTATTGCATGTATGATTTTCCCCTTAGTTTTTGATGAGATAATGGAAACTGAGCTATACAGGTCCTGTGCTTGACCCGATAAAAAAAAGCTAATCTGTTCAAAAATATGAAGCCAGTATAAATCACTAGGCATGGCACAATGACTACAAATCTTCAGGAAATTTTAGGGTCACTTACCAGACTTTGCCGGACTCACAGTTCTTTTTCAGAAATCTAGAGAAATGGTATAAATCAGTGCAGGATTGGAACTACTTGTCCTGGGTGAATGAGTTGGAGCTGAATAAAATAAAATGTGCAACAAAATTTATAAAGGAGCAAAAAATTGAAAATTGAACTGCATCCACAGTTTCATCTTCTATTATAGTGACCACACTGCAGAAAGACTAAAGCCACTGGGTAGACAGACCATGTCCCAAATAACACTCACTCACTTTCAGTAGCCACTTTATCCTTGGTAGGGTCATGGTGGACCCACAGACTTTCCCAGGATCACTGAGCATGATTCAGAAATACACCCTAGATGGGATGCCAGTCCCTCGCAGGGCATTGTGCACACACATTCACACATTCAAAGGCAATTTATCAGTCCACCTACTGTTATATTTTGGGACATGGGAGGCAACAGGAGAAGGTGGAGGAAACCCATGCAGAAACATGCACAGAAACTCTGCATAGCCAGTGACCTGAGCTCAGGATTGACCCAGGGATCCTGGAGTTGCAAGGTAGCAATGCTACTTGCTGTGCCACCATGCCACACAGCCAAACATCACTGCACTGAAAATTCACCAGAACATTAAATTTGCATTCTGCTGCAAGATTAATCACACATCCCCCCCCCAAAAAAATCAAGTTTCAAAATAGGGATTGGCGATATGTAAGGCATAAAACACGACAGGGTGTGCTGGAAAATACTCCTTGACTAGCAGGTGTTACTATCCCAAAGTGGATTTTTATTCCAGAGAGTTTTATTCCTCTTATACCACAGCGTTTTGCCAACAATTCAAATGTTTCATTAATTAATGAACAAAACTGCATGCTTTATACAACTGTTTATAGTCAGTTCCTGTTATCACTTATATTACAGAAGCTATAAACAGTCCTTCCATCAAAAGTCTCTCTTTTTTGCCTTTCTCTCACTTGTAATTAATAAGACAAAATGTGCAGCCTGTCATGTTACAGAGAAACAATAAAGTGCAGAGTCTTCTGTCCTGAATACTCCCCCATAACAGAAAACCTGCTGACCATTACAAAGCTCTGACACCAAGGACTCATTCCATGTTAGTCTTTATGAATGTCTACTTTCAGAAAGCTTCACCATATCAACACTTGTCCAATTTTCTTTGTTAGTTAACATGCTATTTTTTATTAGCCTTAGATTATGTAGATTATTCACCATACAAGTCTCTGTATTTGAGCTGTTACTATAGAAACGGTAATATATTAAAGTGAGTGCATTCAATTAAAGTCGACATTATTGTCAGCATCTGTTATTAAAGAGAATTAATCAACACCTTCTGACCAATCAAATTTGACAATGCAACAATGCTGTGGTACAAGGGAAATATATCTTTTTCATGATACACAAAATGTACAAAAAATCATGATAATTAGTTTTTCTGAGAGATGCTGCCAACAAAATTTACAAGTTCATTTACAAAGCTTTCAATTATTTACAATTTTTTCTGAAAGGGGAAACCCATTGTTGTAGGATATTGTGTGGAATCTTTAGGGGCTCCCCCAACCAAAGAACCTTTTAGTTTGTTAAATTAATGTGATTTTCTATGAGTGTATGGATTTGCTTGTAATGACCACATCTGCCAGATTTTGGACCCCTGCTTTGGAATCTGACCATGAAAATTGTAAATGGAAATGAAATTGGAAAAGAAATAAATTCATATAATCATTTAATTAGAACCCACTGCCTCTGCCTCTCAAATACAATACTGAAGAACAATATCTGCTCTTAAATATTTGGTAAAGTCTCGATAATGGCATAAAAATGTGCCAACTATGTGTGATTTCACCCACTATTCAACATGCTCTCTTGTGGTTGGCTACAAAATGCATTTATTTATGACCTGCCTGTGGCTATAGTTTTTTCCCAGGCACCCTGATACATTTTTAAGAATATAAAAATGATACACTGCACTTGAACAAGCCAACACTATAATGTTGACAGATTGCAAACAATGCAAACTGGCAGTGCCTTCTCTGTCGTCTGACTGTATGGCAGTACTCTTTAGAATCTTGCATGGTTGAGTCATACACGTGGGCGGCCATTGCTGCGCCGTTGTCCAGTCCCACAATCCCCTCAGGAAGAGCATTTATTTACTCTGTGCAACCCGATTAGCCTTTGCCTGTATTTATTTCTCATTGACTCCTGGGTGATGGTGCACACTTGGCTTACTTATGCCTCTATTTATTTGAGCCAGAATGTTTTGTGGGAAGGGGTATAAGTTTGTGTGTATGTGTTAATTGGAGCTGGGAAAAAGCAGGTCCGTTTTCCCCTCCCTAGTGAAACTATCCCATTGAGGACGGTTTACGTGGACTGTAATAATAAACTGAGACTGTCTCTTCAATTTCAGGCATTCCTAAGCAGTTTATGTCATTCATTTTCATTTTGGCTCACTTCAGAATATATAAATTTAACTCTTGATTCTTACATACAAACACACACACACACGCACACACACACACACACACGCGCTTGTATAGACATTACATTTGGATGACCAAAGTTCAAACAGTTTCCTTGCAACTCTGGGTATTTGGCTATTTTCACTAGTTCAGTTGGCACTGTATTCCTGTCTTCATCGCCTTTATTATATTATCAAAGACAGAAACACCACAGTTTATTACGCTCAGTGATGCATTGGAGGCCTTGAAAGAAAGACTTTCATTAACTACTAAATCACTGCCTCAGTTTTAATGACAACCAGACCTCTGCTAGTTTTTGCGGTTGCACATCCTAACACTGGCAACTGTTTCTTTCCATTTTATTTGTCTATCACTGCGGCACATAACAAAATCACCATTATTAAATTACAAAGGAATCCATTGGATGTTATTACAATATAATGGAATTTACTGCCGGAATGATCTTGCACTATAATTTGACAGTTTAATCTGATTTGCAATACTCTGTTTTAAAGATCATATGTTTTAATGTTTACCTCTCCAGGATTTGAGGAAATACTTCACTATATGTCGATATACAGCACAGTTTCTTTAACTAAATTGTTCAATCAAATCTGTTCTATTTGATGCTGAATTTGGACATTTCTTGGCAGATCCCTATGCCATTGTATCATTCCTGCACCAGAGCCAGAAGACAGTGACCATAAGGAACACGCTTAACCCCACCTGGGATCAGACTCTTATCTTCTATGAGGTGGAGATATTCGGAGATCCCAAAGTGACAGAGAAAAGCCCGCCAAACATTGTAGTGGAGCTCTACGATCAAGACACTTATGTGAGTTTCAGTGTGCAGATGAGTGTGTGTGACCATTTACATGTACATATGCTTATATGTCTATAAATGTGTTCATGCATGTTGGTGCTTCAAAAAGCAAAGTATGGGTTAGGTGGTTATTTCACAGTTCTGGCTAGAATTTAAAATGTTAATGATATTTTTATCAGCTCACTATCAACACCTGATGGATTAACAGGTGCTACACTGGTTTTCCATTGTACACTATGTAGTTCTACCAGTATCAGGTGTTTGGTGGTGTGAGAATAGTGTTGATATCGATTTTACCGTAGTTACTGGCTGAAGACTAAACTTATGGCATAAGTAATATAGTTCTGAATCAGATAATATAACAGAATGGCTTTTGTCCTTTGACTTCTCCGACAGGGGGCAGATGAGTTTATGGGACGCGGTATATGCCAGCCTTCTGTGGCCTCCTCTCCTCGTCTGGCGTGGTATCCCATCCTGAAAGGTGGCAAAGCAGCTGGTGAACTACTTGCTGCATTTGAGCTGATTCGTAGAGATAAGGTAATGGCTGCCGTTATTATCATTTGTTTATGTCTCAATCTATTGTGTCCTAGACCAAAATGTGGCATCAAAAAAGTGTCACAAGCTTAACTCCCAAGTAGCACAACAGAAAAGTGTTTGTGCTATTGTGAGTTTGGATCTCTACAATGATACGAACAAGTGAGCAAAATTGGATGTACTTTCTGGGTGGGAGGGATGGCATACGCTCTCTCCTGCTAATCACAGTGACACTAACCAGTCCACTGTATACATTTGCTATAAAGTAAGAATCACTCAAACTATGTATATTACTAGAAAATGTACTTTGTGTTATTCATTAGAAATGGGGTTTGAATGGAATTGTAAGAAGCAAAGTTTCTATCTAAAAGGTCTTTGAAATGTGGTGACCCAGTGGAGCACTCAATTATCTCAATTATATATGTCTGTATATGTATCTGTTTAGTGCTCCGAATATCTCTATATAGCTGTATCTATATTCAGATTGAATTCCATAGTGTGAGTGTGTCCAGAATCGGAAGATGTGCTTGAGATATATGATTAGGTCTGTTTTTAATCCTGCTCGTGCAGTTATTCCATTCGTGTGTACCAATATGTAATACTTCCTAATAAATTTAGTTTTCAGTTAACAAGGACGACCATACATTCATGTTAATTAACATGGTCTTTATTTGAACTTCAACTTGCTCACGCCTGCATGAAACCTCCCACGCACACAACTTTTTTTGTTGCATACTGTTGCACACCTCTAACCTCAACCACAAACAGACTGTGAACCTTTCTGGCATCTTTTTTAACCCTTTATCAGGTCAAAAGTGTGCCTATTTATATCTATATTTATTTAGAACATATGATCTATTCAGTCCAAATAATGTATAGTGTTCGTAAGTAAGCTGGTCATAAATAACTTATGAATTCTTTCTACTTTACCAGCTTGGCCTGTAATTTGGCAGCTGAATAATCTGTTAATCTGTGAATTAGTTAAAAAATTTTTACAGCCTCAGTTTGTTATCTGTGTAGCATCGTTTTTGCTTGGCAGTGCGTTTAAAACTGGTGACCTGCAATACAGTACAGTTTAATGCCTGAAGATGTAATGGCGCTTCTTGAAATAAGCTCCTATTATAAGGGATTTTCACGCAGGAGTCGGCAATCTCTGTGTGGGCAGACATAGTGACAAGGGTGGAGTAGCAAGCGGGCTCAACCTTCGAGAAACCATGGCCAGCGTGCATGACTGCCTGCTCTGAAGTTGAAAAGTTCAAAATTTTTTGATGACCGATGTGAATATTGCATCAGATTTGGACAACATTTCGAACATTTGGCTAACAAATGTGGTTGCTCCAGAAGCAAAAATAAGCTAGGATGTGCTCTTTTTCAACTGCTGTATGAAAAACTGATCTGGAAAGCTGATTTTGACTTTTCATTTGTGAAGTGGAGAGAGACAATCGAAGCAGAGAGACGTCTGCCATATGAAAGATTAGGAGAGATTTTTAATAAATATAAGCTTTTGTTCAAAGTTAAAGTTAAAGTTATTCAAAGAAATAATATTAAGTCAGAGCTGTAGGCTGCATGGGTCAAACTCTGGTGTTGCATATGTGCTCTTAAGGCAAAGGTCAAATTCACTCGCATTTAAAATAAATAAGGAGCAAATGTGGGCAAGACACTTGCACTATAAATTCTGTACAGGCACGTGTTCAGATGTGTATTGTTTTGTGTTTAATATTGTTCTGGACAATAACATTTAACTCATTTACGGGAGGTCTTGTTTTTTTTACATTGCGGTTGTGCTCTAAAAAGACTGCATTGTGTGCACGTTAAGGAATTGTGTGTATATCTGTTTGTGTGAGTGTGTGTGTGTGTGTAAGAAGGGCGCCTGGGTCCCAGGAGAACATTGTGTGCTTTTTGATGAGTGCTTGTTCACATGTGAACAGGCTGCGTTCCCAGTGGCCACAGGCTAATTTAATAATGTCCCATGATGTCATCGCTTTCATTTGAGACTTAAATGTGTGGTCTGCCACTAATGCTTTCTATCTATCTATCTATCTATCTATCTATCTATCACAGCCTGCAATTCATCACATCCCTGGTCAAGAGGTTAGTGGTCTTTCATTTTGTTTTATAAAGTACACACACACACACACACACCTTATTTCACCTCTATTCTCCAACACAGGCTCTTACTGTTTTCCAAGGCAAGCATGACAGAGTAATTGAATAGGGCTGCTCCTAAGTGGTAAGAACACGACTGTACCTGGACCCATTTATCTGGCCTTGTATCAATCCTGGACGTGTTTAGCAGACTGTCATAGATTTGTGGGTTTCCCCCCCCCCCTCTGTTCTTGGATCAGCCAAAGGACCATGTCTGTGTAATGCAGAATGCCTTGAGAATGACTATAGATACCATTGTGTCGTTAAGTGTGCCAGAGGCTCCACCCAACATGCCCACCTGGCACCAGTTACATCGGCATAATCAGAGGGAAATTGAATTACTATGCATACTTAAAGGCCAGGCCACCCAAGCAAGCATGTAAACACACAGACAGACAGACAGACAGACACACAGACAGACACCCACCCACACACACACACACACACACACACACACACACACACATTTGTCTTACAATACTTGTGAGAACCTTCCATTGACATTATTATTAATGCTGTGCCTGCACTTACAACTCTAACATTAACCTCAATAACCAAAATAAAGCCATTTGGCACGTTCAGTTTTTTTTTTAAATAAAAGATTTTTGTAAAAAATCAACAAACAAATAAATAAAAGCAGTGTTCTGTGTAAGGACCAGCCAAATAAGACCACAAGGTCAAAACTGTCAGATATTCCTATCCATGTGAGGACATTTGGTCCCCACCAAGATATAAATACATGGCTGTTTCTGAACCTTGGGCGCCTTAAGTAACAATTTACCCAGGCATCCCCCCACCCAAACCAGTCATAATATTTCATATATGTGAATGAACAGAATTATCTTGAAGGAGGGAAAAACTGGTTAATAATAAAATAAAAGCTAGATGAACAAAACCTTTATAAGGAATTAAATCTCTAAATGTGAAATATATGACTAAAATAAATAATAAAAAAAGGAAATATTTTACAAATTAAAAAGCTTTTCTTTATTCTTATTGAATTGTTTAGTTGGTGAGTAGCTAGCAACTGAACTTGCGTTAACTTGACATTTCTTATTATTTCTATCTAGCTAATTAGGATCAAATTTTTCCATTTCCATTATCAACAAGTGGAAACAACAGTGTCCACTGACTAAATCCGAACTGACTAAATCCAATTAATTAGCCTGATTTTCTGACCCATGGGTTTGTTTCTCCTCTTATGCTATTTTCCTTTTGTGCTTTTCCACTCCTGATACATGTGATCACTGATTCTTCATGATCTTCTGATATTATTTATGTTAGTTGCTTAGGTTAGTTATGAAAATTGTAACTTCTATTATTTTTACACCACAAGGGGGGCCCAGAGACTGCCTGATATATAAAGCTTTTTGCCAAATGACAGTAAAGTGTGTATTTGTAGCTCTAGTTTAAAAATCGTGGGCCCCCTGGTGGACAGCCACTTAGTATATCACTTCTAGCAAGAAACAGCCCTGTATAAAACATACCCATGCACACACATGGGCAACTGTCTCTCTCACCACGGTTATGTTTGAAATGTTACAGTTTTGTTTTGAAATGATATTTTCAACTATTTTTTCATTCCCAGGGTGACCTTGTCCAACATTCTCATATTTTGGATGAGGTAAGCAATGCCGATCCCAATTATAGAAACTGACCAATAGCTGGCTTACTTGTTTTTATTATTTTTATTTCATTTATTTTTCATTTTCTCTTCCTTTTCTTGTTTTACTTTGTCTTCAAGCTTGTGTTTCCAGCAGCCTTCTCTGAAAGTTTGCAGCAATGGGTAAAGTATTTACACCCATACACACACACACACACACACACACAGCTTTGTTGGTGAACTGAAGTCACAACTTCAAGCACAAGGGAATTTACCACATAGACCATGCAGCAAATGGCTTTAATCCCAACTATATATCTTCTTGAATCTTGTTCTCAAGCTTACTTACAGAAGTGTTTTGAAGTCTCCATCAATAAGTACTTCATACTGGTTCACTAGTTAGAGACTAAGAGTACTCTTAGTCTAAAATGCTGTTTGGGAGGTCAGCATGGCATGAAAAACACACAAGACATATGTAGATTTTTAAAATTTCTTCTGTTATATGTTTACATCATATTCACAAATGTGTAGATTTACACTGAGTAGACCGGTATTCTCAGAAAACAGTGCCATTGAAATGTGCTGGATCATTTTTTACCAATAATCTGTGAAGCTTCCACTTTTTGTCTTTTCTTTTACTAAAAGCTATACTTTGTCGTTATTGCCCTTGGCTTAACGTTGAAACAAGCCATTGTCTTGTTCACAATTTAGATAATTTCAAGACAATAATGTGATTTCCCACAATTTTAAGATGGTGCATCATCTAATATACACTTGCTTACAACATACTTCTAACTAAAGCCTATATTCTGTTTCTGGAAGGAATTTGGTATCTGGTGTTGGAAAGCATTTTTCTTATTAATGGGTTGGGGAAATTTAAGGGCAACCTTTTGTACCTCAAAATAATGACACTCAAACATTACATGGTGTACGATTAAAGATGTGAGAAATATAGCAGCGTTTTAAAACAATATGCCATTGTATTTAACAGTGACATTGAATTTAACATTGCTCCCAAAGGCAGCGATGCAATTCTGCTAACAATCAGGGTTTCATTTTTTTGGCATGTTGGCTAACCACAGCTAATATTTAACATAACAGTGTTTGACTGACTTCCCCTGCAATCTGGAACTAAAACATATGTGTTTTTTGACACTCATCTCCAAATGTCGATGCATGGTGTGGTTTCAGGCACTGTAAGTGAGTCACACAGCTATAGTGTTCCACATATGATCACATATGAATAATGCACAATGTTAAGGTGCACAGAACAAATTTAACAATTCAGTGCATCACTTCAGTATAGTGCGTGCTGTTGTGCTAGATATTGCACATGGATCCATCCAGTGTTAAGCCCTGTTTTTGTGTTCTGATTGGTAGCCAGAAGACTCAGATTTGCCATACCCGCCTCCCCAGAGAGAGCCAAATGTCTTCATGGTGCCACATGGTATCAAACCTGTTCTAGAGCGCACTGCTATTGAGGTTAGTCCAATACAGGCAATGCAGGAGAACTGACCAGCATGTGTATCAATAAGGATTTGAACTGCAGATTGCCCAGCATCCATCACAAATAATATGACTTTCAGTGTATGACATTTTAGATCTTGGCATGGGGGGTGCGTAACCTGAAGAGCTTCCAGCTGGCCAGTGTGACATCCCCCAACTTGCAGGTTGAGTGTGGAGGTTGTATAGTGCAGTCCTGTGTCATCCGCAACACGAAGAAGAATCCCAACTTTGACGTCAACACACTCTTCATTGATGTGGTACGTTTTGGGCTTAATCTTATTAATCAATTAACTCAATTTAACGAAATCATTCTGTCACATCCAGTAGTTCTGTTAATGTATTTAATTTCTAACCAGCTCTCTTGGGTACATTTTAGTGGTGTTGTTGTGAGACCATATTCATTTTTGATACTAATAAAGATTTTCACATGATTTGATAAATAAGTATTAACTTTCACCAAACTATATTGTAGCCCTGATAACTAAACAAAAACAGCAAAAAAAAAGTACCTTAATTTCTTGATTTTTTTTGCTTGTCCATTTCTTAAAACTTGCAGTTTTGGCAATATAGATCAGCAGTATCATTAGCCTTGACATGGGTTTTAGTCTGCTGGCATAGTTTTTTGGACCTCATTGCTGCAATGACTGCCACAGCAACAATCCACTGCATCAAGCAAGTCCAACCTGTAATTACCTAACTCTAAACGGTCTGGAGCGTGCATGGAGTCTCATCTTACGGTGAAAGGCTTTGTGTGGAATGAATGCTGGCTGGAAATGTTGACGGTTCACTGTCAGTTAGAGACAGCTCTATGCCAAGCATGAGACAGACGCTCACCATGTCATCATTCCTTTGGTTAGTTGCACTGAGTGTTGTGGCAGTGAGATGAGCCTCTCTCTAATCACATGTGAAATGGAGAAAACAACAACACTGTACTCAAAAGACACCGCAGTCAGGACTGGCAGAGGCATTTATCTTTTTCTTCATTCTGTGTCAAAAGCTCAGTGACCTTTTCCCCACCCTTTATTCCACATGTCAATCTACCTATAAACGTTTTCCGAACTAACGAATCCAGCTGGATAAGTGGCAAAAAGATTAAGATTACAAAGGACCTATTACTAGACATATGTCTTGTCATGTTACATTCTATGACCTTTTGCATACCCAGCGGCTGCCCAGGGAGGAACTCTACATGCCTCCACTAGTGATCAAGGTGATTGACAACCGGCAGTTTGGCAGGAAGCCAGTGGTGGGACAATGCACCATCCGCTCTCTGGAGGAGTACCGCTGCTTGCCTGAGAACCAGGATGAAGAGCTCACAGAAGAGGAGCTGGGTGAGAACGGAGAGAAAATTTGAATTCTAATGTATACAAAAAAGCAAACGTAATGTAATGAAAATGACCTTACTCATTTTTCCTTCACAGAAACCATTCCTCACACACCAAGAGATGACATACTGATTGACATTGATGACAAGGAGCTTCTCATTCCTGGACAGGTAGAGCTTTTTTCTTTTTTTTAAAAAAAAAAATCTCTGTCTATTAGTAGTAACATCTTCAATAACAGGTCTCACTAAAACACAAATGAGTACAGAATGTCCAAACCAATCAAAAATGGGAAGTTCCATTGCTTGAGACCCTTGGGTGTATGGCTGAAAATGTCATCATCGCTAATTCAGTGTAATGTTGTTCTAAAAGAAGCATTAACCTTAAGGGTTTGTAATGTGTGACAGACTCATATATGACTTGTTCGATTACGTAAGTCTTTTTTTTTACGAGCATAATTCTTTTGGCTACTATTTGGTGGTTCTGGGGTCACACAGCTTGGGTTTCTCGAGGTTCCCTTTGGACACTTAGTGAGGTATGATCTTATGAGATGTTATATACAGAATACACCCTTAAACACAGAGTCTAGGGGTAATTTCTTAACAATGGAACTTATGCCTCATTGCTAACATTGGCCGCACCCTGCCTAAAAAATAAATATGTTTTGATCACTGGCCAGTCCTTTGCCCTGGCATGACAGAGAAATTGAAAGTATTCAGAGTTGGCAAATTAAGTTGGCAAGTTTAAAAGTTTAAAACATCAACATTTACGTGAGCATACTACACATTAGTCAAGTAATGTACATGTTAAAGTTGAGTTTCTGGGCGGCACATTTCCATTATTAAAATGAGCTGCCTGTTGTTTATATCTTCAAGGTTGCAAAAATGTTTTTTTTTTTAACTGTAATATGAAGTAGCATACAACCCCAATTCCAAAAAAGTTGGGACGCTGTGTAAAATGTAAATAAAAACAGAATGCAATGATTTGCAAATCTCATAAACCCATATGTTATTCACAATAGAACATGAGGAACTGAGGAAATGTACCATTTTAAGGAAAAAATAAGGTCATTTTGAATTTGATGGCTGCAATATGTCTCAAAAAAGTTGGGACGGGGCAACAAAAGGGTGGAAAAGTAAGTGCTACTGAAAAGAAACAGCTGGAGGAACATTTTGAAACTAATTAGGTTAATTGGCAACAGGTCAGTAACATGATCGGGTATAAACAAAGAGAGTATTTTGGAGAAGCAGAGTCTCTCAGAAGTAAAGATGGGATGGAATCTGGATGGAAGCATATGTACCTCTAAAACCTGTATATACCTTTCAGCATTGATGCTGCCTTTCCAGATGTGCAAGCTTCCCATTCCACTAATGCACTAATGCACCCCCACACCATCAGAGATGTAGGCTTTTGAACTGAGCGCTGTTAAAAAGCCGGATGGTCCCTCTCCTCTTTAGTACTCTTTAGTTTAGAGGACGCGGCATCCATGGTTTCCAAAAAGAATTTAAATTTTCGATTCGTCTGACCACAGAACAGTTTTCCACTTTGCCTCAGTCCATTTTAAATGAGCTTTGGCCCAGAGAAGATGGCGGCGTTTCTGCATCATGTTCACACATGTCTTGTTCTTTGCATGTTAGCACTTTAACCAGCATTTGTGGATGGCATGGCGAACTGTGTTCACAGACAATGAGTTCTGGAGGTGTTTCTGAGCCCCTGCAGGGATTTCCATTACAGAATAATTCCTGTATTTAATGCAGTGCTGCCTGAGGACCTGAAGATCACAGGCATGCAATATTGATTTTCACCCTTGTCCCTTGCGCACAGAGATTTCTTCAGATTCTTTGAATCTTTTGATGATATTATGTACTGTAGATGATGAGATATTCATAGTCTTCGCAATTTTTATCGTTGAGGAACATTATTCTGAAATTTTTCCACAAATTGTAGATGCAGTTTTTCGCAGATTGGTGAATCTCTGCCCATCTTTACTTCTGAAAGACTCTGCCTCTCTAAGATCTTTTTATACCCAATCATGTTACTGACCTGCTGCCAATTAACCTCCAGCTGTTTCTTTTTAGTAACACGTACTTTTCCAGCCTTTTGTTGCCCCGTCCCAACTTTTTTTTTTTTTAGACGTGTTGCAGTCATCAAATTCAAAATGACCTTTTTTTCTTAAAATGGTACATTTACTCAGTTTAAACATTTGATATGTTTTCTATGTTCTATTGTGAATAACGTATGGGTTTATGAGATTTACAAATCATTGCATTGTTTTTATTGACATTTTACACAGTGTCTCAACTTTTTTGGAATTGGGATTGTAAAAGCAAGACACAACTTAAAAACAAACAAATTAAAAGAATAACTAATATGATGATGTATAAATGATAAGATGGTAAGCTTTCAAATAAACATCTAATAGGAGTCTAGTATATTGACAGAATAGTACTGCATTGATAATCCTAGTTTCTAGCTATTATTACATTAATCACTGAAAATTTACAACACATTCTATATTTTTTGTCACAATGTAGTAGAAGTACGGTGGTTGAAATTGTGAAACCTTAGACATGGTTTTAAAATTCTGTATGTACTATTATTTGTTTTCTATTTTATATGCATTAATAGTAAATTGTGCACACAATTTAATGTGGCCATGAGGTACTAAATCAAGGTCTCATTCAGAGTCAAATACAAATGAAATGCATTAAGCCGATCCAGGAGCTTGTCAAAATTATGCTCTGGACAGGCATCACATTTTTAAACTGAATTCACCTTGCAGAAGTCTATGCAAAAACTGACCACCCCATACACCTTCTGCACAAGCACAGTGGACTTGTTCAAGTCACAGTGTGACTCCTTTGTTACTCCCAAATATAGCATTTACACTCGTTTGTCCTGAATCACCTTTATTCAGGCAAGCAACAAGGCCCAGGCAGGGGAGAAAACACATCAGAAAATTTTGCTTTCAGTTTGGCAACCTCTGCTCGGTGGGATGGTCAGAGATAGACTCCAAGAGGGATTAGAGTGGGATTTGGGTTTTTGAACACCGCCGCCCCAAATCATCTCTCTCTGTCATCAACGCAAAAACGACTACATCTCTCCACAGTTTAAGAAAACTGCTGAGTAGCAGTAGTGTAAGTCAGCTGCTACCTGAACCAAATCTGTTCTCAAAATTACTGAGTGGAAAAGGTGGGGACTAACTGCCACCTTTGTTGTATGTTTTTGGCCACTGTATTCAATGCAGTGAATAAATTCAGTGGCACCAAAGGATATGTGTGCAGATCATAGTGAGTACACATCAGCTTCACCTCCCAGCCCCTTTCCAATGTCTTGACTTGAATTGTTCTTTGGTCCATCAGGCCTGGTGTATACTCCCTTTAGCACTCTCTGTCACTTGCAGATAGAGCACTGTATGATTCAGAGCAATGCTGGGGTAAGAGCAGTTCTGGGGTGGTGAGGATGCACATGTGGTTGTCAGGCAGCTGGATGGCTTCAGCTTGAGTGTTGGGTTTGTGGCACTTTCCCCACTCAGAGGTATCATCTGGAAGTCAAACAACAAACTGCTCCAACACCAACCATTTGTCTACCTTCTCTGGCTGGCATGGGTCAGGTCTCAGCAACAGCTTGCAGAAGCTGAGAAACAGCTGGGTGAATGTGAAGCTCAATTTCAGGGATTTGGGGGAAGATCTCTTGATGCTATGGGTGCAGACCAAGTAAAGCCTGATGGTGCTGCAACGGCAACACTCCTGCACACACAACTGGACCACTTGGGTGACTAGACTCTCGGTCCGTGAACAGCTCCTGGGTTTTGGCACCATTCTAACAATCTCAGCAGCATGCCACTCAGAGGATAAAGCAGACCAAGTGTAAGAGCACATGTGAGCTTTTGTTAATTTCGTTTCGTGCCTTGGCACCGTAGTCAGACGGTAACATAACTTTGATTTGTTCATGGCCACACACAAACATGCTCAGATCGCTGCTCAGAGAGAAAGAGAGAGAGAGAGAGAGAGAGAGAGAGAGAGAGGGAGAGAGACTGATTGATTGATTGATTGATTTATTACATCACTATACATGAGACAACATGACTCAGGTCATTACCCCTCTAGCTCATCCCCAAACACCTAAAAATTGCCCCATGTTCTACCAAGATGAACAGTTATTTTTTTTAATTGCAGTTCCCTTACTAATGGTTGATGGGAGGATTGTTTTTTGTATAGTCAGCAAGTGAAGCAAATGTTAAGGAATTGCTGGAAGCACATGATGGATATGATAGATACCCATATAAATACTAAATGCTTTTTAGAACCCATATCCACAACCTTTAATGAAGCCTACTATTGTGTTCATCAAAATGTGCCTAGCTTTTAATAAAGCCTACTATAGCGTTTTCAATTGCCTGTCATGAATACAGAGTGAAAACACTACCCCCACACTAAAAACATTATAACATCATAAAAAATGATCAAGGTTATGAAAAATGGAAAATTGTTTCCATTTCTCAGTTTTCACCTTTCAACCTTTTGTTTGTTTAGTCACTGGAATAAATAAATGAAAACTAAATGAATTTTGGATTGACTGGATGACTTGTTCCCCCTGGCAATTTTTGCAGTTATAGACTGCAGTTTATTTACATTATTGACCTTCCAGCCTGGTTTTACATTCTGGTATAATATCCAAATCATTTGATACACCAATTGCTTATTGAAATATAGTCCTTTGCATGAAAGATGACCATGCTTTTGACTAAGTAAGCATTTTGCTAAATACAGAGTAAATATCTCTTCTATATCCCTTTATGAATTCAGCTCTCTTGCAATGACAGCACAATGGGTTATTTAGATCTCTGAATTTGTATGAGGGAACATTTTTCTCTCATTTGTTTTCTGGCTTGCCTTGTCAAAGGACCGCCATCAAATGGCTTGTTCGGGTCAGAATAAATAAAATGGGAACCACAACCACAGTTATCCATGTGAAAATCCCCTCATGATTCTCATCTCTGTCCATCAGAAAGGTTCTGGGAGCAGTAAAGAGACAGATGCTGGGGTTGGGGGTGTATGCTCTCTTGGATGCATGTTCTGCAGATTTAGCTTGATGATGCATACTATATCTTAACACATTACTTGGTGTGTTTCATAGGTCAGCTCATGGTCTTTCACATCATTTTACATGCATTATGGATACAGGTGCCTGGTTGCTAGCTTATATGTGGCTAGATGCATGGCCACATGTTGTTAATCCAGAGTCTCTGGCTATGTGTGTTTTGAGCTAAAGTTTTCACATAGCAGCTGGACCTTTCCCTTTCAATCGGTCAGTCAAATAAATAACCCTACACAAACTGAGCTGAATCCTAAGATTTCAGTTTCACACGACTCCTGGCACTCTAGTGTGATCCTAGGCCTGTAAGACCCAAACGAAACCAGGGGAAGTTAGAAAAGCCAAAAAGAAAAATTTGATCTTGTGCCACTTTGCAGCTGTTTGAAGCCTCCTCTGTTTTGAAAGGTTTTCTCTGACTTGCAATAGGAGCTATATGGTAGATATTCTGCTCTAGGCCCAACCCAGGTATATATATCTTTGGTGTCTATATCCAAATATCATCTAATAGCTTTAGTTATTAAAGCTTTTTTTTTTTTTTTGAGTTTTGGATTGACATTTCATAACAAGGCTGGCCCCTTGAGCCTGTCACATCACATAAAGGAGTGGACTATTTTCTCAAGCTTGATGATGAGTGGGTCATATCCAACTCTGTGTATATAACCAATTTAGATGTACAAAGTTATACCAGGCATACACCATTACAGTGGGCCAAAAACTCTCAGTGCTCTGAATTATTTCCACATCTGTGAATTCCTTGTGTTTTATGCTGTGGGGGCAGAAAGTTGGGCTACACTCCCCAGTGCATTAAGTGAAACGTGAGCCCCCCATCATTTCCCCAAAGATTCCATTTTGGCTCCAGATAGTACCCTGAACTAGGATCTTGTATTCCTTGAAAAATGCTCTCTGGTAAAAAGGAGCATGTTTGTCACTCAGTGCAGGTTTTGATGAAGGCCAAAGGCAACATCTTTTGGGGAAAGTTACAACATTAATGGCTATACAGATGCTATTTGGCTCTTTACTCTTTGACAAACCGCAGAAAGAGGGTGCTAAACGTGGGTACGCATGTACTGTAGAGAGACCTACAGGACATTCTAATAGTATCAGCTTTGCCATACCTTGGCGGATTTCGTAAGCAGGTTACAGCTAGGGAGGATGCATTTGCTATTATATGTGAAGAGGTGATCCAGCCCGTTCAGTCCATTTAGACTTTCCAAGTGTACTTCTGTAATGTGCTGTAATGCAACTGCCCCACATTAGAGGACAACAGCAAACGAATGGCCCTGTTCCTAATTAGCTGTTCCTTTGAGTGCCTTGTAAAGCTGCCTCTGTTATTGTATACATAATGTCCTGGCACTAGGCTGCAGAAGGCGCTGCTAGGATTCAGGCCAGCCTCTGATGTGGTGAGTCGTTGTCATGGGCAACTGCGTTCCCCCGCTCCTGCCTGCTCACCACAGGCGCCACAGGAACCATCCCTCCCCGCCTCTCCTCCGTCCTCCTCTGTCCTCCTCCCAAAGCCTCCTGCTTAGGGTTGATTCTAGGGAAAAGGGAGCACTTGCTGACAGACCTCTGTAACCAGGTCCTTCTCTGTAGCACCACACCAGAACAAGGCTGAAGCCTTGGTGAAGGATGACCTTGGCTCTCTTTGACGGTCTGATTTGCTTGTTGTTGCTTTGGAATCTTTATGCACTGTCAAATGCTGGATTGTCTTTGCGTGACCTAAGAAAGCTTTGCTTTAAACTTTGCTTGTTTAAATGTGGGTTCTGACGTATGTGTAATATCAGTCCCTTTAGGCACTTCTTGATGTCACCACACAAACCTCATGTTTAACTTTTGTGATAGAAGGGCAGTTTAATTTGACAAAATTTCTGTGTTGAACATTCTGTGTTGGCACACGGAATTACACGTCTTTGGGAAAAACTCCACAGTTGTAATGCTGTTCTTCTATAATGTTTTTCCCCACACCCCTTTGGTTTTAAGTTTGAAGTGGTTATGATGATGGTTTTGGATGAGTGTATAAGCAAATATTTCTGTCAGCCTGATTAGCTTCCAGAGCATACCATGCAGTCTAACTGATTTGGCAATGGTTGTGTTTGGTTGGTGTTTATTGACAACCTGGCATGTATACATCTTTGAGGATGATTCAGAGCTATCTCCCTCACATGACCTAACTGAAAAATTAAATAAACCTTCACCCCAGTCCCAACCTTTGACATTTAAGTTCAAATACACCTACATCCATTACACTCCTGTATGATACGTGTAACTTCTGCAAAACACGAATTGAGCTAATTCAGATTAAATGACTTGGAATTAAATGATATATTCTTATTTGTATATGTTATATCCTACAGTGCAACTCTACTGTTGTCATTTCACTGGCAGTTGTATTTTTTCTACATATTTCCATTATTCCCTCTGCTTTTCAGGGTCTTATTATTCACCAATAATTTATTTCAGAAGATGAATTTCTGCTACTTTATCACGAGCTTAGAACTTTCACATAAATATGCTCCTAAGGACAACAATAGCTTCATTAAGTGCTAAAGGGGTACTATGAAGTGATATCATCATGTCATGTTTGTGCATTAGATCTGCACACTTTGTTACTGGTCACAATCTGCTGGAGTTATTACTGGGGAAGCCACATTCTTAAGCCCCATCATGGAAAAATGACTGCATCTTTCTTCATCAATAAATTGCAATTCAAAGGTCCAGCATTCATAATGACTTTTACATATGCTGAAAACCCAAGGTTGCCTGAAATATAGAAATCTAATGAGTTATTCTCCTGTCAGAAATAAGCATACATTCATTTAATGCAGAAATAGTAATATTATGAATCCAAGATCAATTTCATAAATAACTAATGTTGGCACAGTGGGTAGTGTTGCGGCCTCACAGCTTCACGGTTCAATCTTGAGCTTGGTTTACTGTCTGTTTGGAGTTTCGCATGCTCTCTCTTTATCTGTGGGTTTCCTCTGGGTTCTCTGGTTTTCTCCCATCTCCTATAAAACATGCCAGGAGGTGGATTGGCTCCCCTAATTGCCCGTAGGTGTGAATGTGTGTGCATGGTGTTATGCGATGGACTGGCAAATGGGATGAATTCTTCCACCTTCCAGAGTTCCAATGTTCCTGGGACAGGCTCTGGGTTCACCAGGGCTCTGACTAGGATAAACAAAGATTATTTCTGAAGATAACTGATAAGCAACTCATCAAATTACAGCCTTATCATTGCATTTATGTATAATAACATTTGACAGGAAAATAGCTCCATACATATGTGAATGCATGTGAAAGGCATTTGCGTCTCTTCCTCATTCCCTCATTGTACTCAGTCTTATTCTGTGAGCATCCTCCTTTCTGCTTTAAAACATATTACTCTAAAACAGTATATCTAACAGCATTGATACATCTTAATCCTATTATATTAAAATCAATTACTATATTACAGTATGTGCTTGAGCATAGAGATAAATACCCATCTCAGAACATAGATTTATATATAATATGTCAATCATTTTGTGTGTTTTTTTTTTTCTTTGAAACTATTGTATTTCTATATTCTATTTTTGATGCATGGAACTGTTGTTTTCCTGACAATTTCAACAGTGTGCAATATTTTAACCATGCCTTTGGTTTGTAGCTGGCAGATGGCACCAGTTCTGCTATTATTAACATTTCGCCTTCTCGCTCCAGCCTCCATGTACGTATGTATGATTTAAATGTTGTGTTGTGATTTAAATGGCACACCTATTAATGTCTTGTGTAAATGTGTTTTATTTCCTCTGTGTGACCCTGCATGTATGTGCATGTTCAATATATATGCATGCCTGTACTTTACTCTTAGATTATGTTATTATGTCCTCTGTCCAGGGACCAATACGTTTAAAAATCAACTTAACATATAATTACAATACATGCCATTATTTAATGAGATATATTAATTCCTAGCACATTGGCTAGTTTTGATCATAAAATCAAGTACAATATAAGCAAAATAGAAAAAACCCCAGATATAATGGAATAATTAAAAAACGTTAAAAATAATTAAAACTTTGTTTTTAGGCTCTGTCATTTTCATGTGGGACATTTATGAAATACTTTGGTTTCAGTTGAGTATTTGTTTGGGGAGAAGTGTATGAAAAACAGAAACATTTTCCCAATTATGATACCACTTCAGGGTAGCTGTGGCCATACAGTCATAAATATAGTAAAATAAATATGTCTAAAAAAATGGTGCTCCAAAGTACTGCTGTCTCTACTAGCCATAAATTGTACTAATTAGGTAAAGAAGGTTTTTACCGTAACTGGAAGGATAACAATCCAGAGTCTAAAGTTTAAAGGTTGTTCTAAGCTGTATCCTGTAAGATGTATTTATGCATTTGTGTGGATGTTGTAATAATAATAAATAATTCCTTACATTTATATAATGCTTTTTCTAGGCACTCAAAGCACTTTACATTGTATGGAGGGGGGGGTCTCCTTAACCAGCACCAGTGTGTAGCATCCACCTGGATGATGTGACGGCAGCCATAGTGTGCCAGAACTCCACCCACACACCAGCTATTGTGGGAGAGGCAAGGAGAGTGATGTAGCCAGTTCAGCGATGGAGATTATTAGGGGGCCACAATAGAGAAGGGCCAGTGGGGGAAATTTTGCCAAGACACCAGGGTTATACCCCTGCTCTTTATGAGAAGTGTTCTGAGATTTTTAATGACCACAGGGAGTCAGGACCTCGATTTAACGTCTCAATCGAAAGACAGTGCTATTTTTACAGTATAGTGTCCCCATCACTATACTGAGCATTAGGATGCACACAGACTACAGGATGAGCACCCCCTGCTGGACTCTGAAAGAGATTCAGGTGGTTAGAATGGTCACTTGTTATCATTCATTTCATCATACAAAAACTGCATATGTTAAAAATTCAACTTTGTTGAACCCGGCACTCCACCCAAATTATGCAATAATGACGGTAAGCCATAAACAACAATGGCTTCAAGTGCCGAGTATAAACATGTATCACTCTGTTTAGCTGCTAATTATGGACTGTGAAGATAAAGCTACTACTCTAATACTTTCCTTATCCACATTTTTATCCCTTATTTATATACAGTGCCCTCCACTAATAGTGGCACCCTTGGTAAATATGAGCAAAGAAGGCTGTGAAAAATCTTTATGAAAAGACTTTATTAGTCTTTATTGTTTAACCTTTTGATCTTCTGTTAAAAAAATTCACAAAAATTCTCTCATGGATATCAAACAATTGCAAACAAAACACAGGTTTATCTAAAAAATATATCTTTGTTAAATATAGGTGTGCAACAATTATTGGCACCCTTTTAATCAATACTTTGTGCTACCTCCCTTTGCCAAGATAACAGCTCTGAGTTTTCTCCTATAATGCCTGATGAGGTTGAAGAATACATGGCAAGGGAACTGAGACCATTCCTCCATACAGAATCTCTCCAGATCCTTCAAATTTCAAGGTCCATCCTGGTGGACTCTCCTCTTCAGTTCACCCCAAAGGTTTTCTATGGGTTTCAATTCAGGGGACTGGGATGGCCATGGCAGGACCTTGATTTTGTGGTCAGTAAAACATTTTTGTGTTGATATTGATGTATGTTTTGGATCATTTTCCTGCTGGAAAATCCAACCATGGCCCATTTTAAGCTTTCTGTCAGAGTCAGTCAGGTTTTCATTTAATATCTGTTGATATTTGATAGAGTCCATGATGCCATGTATCCTAACATAATGTCCAGGTCCTCTAGCAGAAAAACAGCCTCAAAACATTAAACAGCCACCACCATATTTAACTGTGGGCATGAGGTACTTTTCCATATGGCTACCTCTGTGTGAGCCAAAACCACCCCTGGTGTTGACTGCCAAAAAGCTCTATTTTGGTATCATCTGACCATAGAACCCGATCCCATTTGAAGTTCCAGTAGTGTCTAGCAAACTGAAGATGCTTGAATTTGTTTTTGGATGAGAGTAGAATTTTTATTTCTTGAAACCCTTACAAACAACTTTTAGTGATGTAGATGAATTCGGATTGTAGTTTTTGAGACTTTCTGACCCCAAGATGCAACTAACTTCTGCAATTCTCCAGCTGTGATACTTAGAGATTTTTTGGCCACTCGAACCATCCAACCATCCTCTTCATAGTGTGTTGAGACAATATAGACACACGTCCAATTCCAGGTTGATTCATAACATTTCCAGTTGATTGGAACTTCTTAATTATTGCTCTGATGGTGGAAATGGGCATTTTCAATGCTTTTGCTATATTCTTATAGCCACTTCCCATTTTGTGAAGCTCAAAAACCTTTTGCTGCACATCACAGCTATATTCCTTGGTCTAACCCATTGTTATGAATGACTAAGGGAATTTGGCCAAGTCATGGTTGAACAATTTCCTGTTCCTAATCACCCAGGTGTACTAAAAAAATTATCAATGGGAATATACTTCAAATATATTTTTTCCATATGAATTCATGGGGTGCCAAAAATTGTTGCACACCTATATTTAACAAAGATATTTTTTTTTGGATAAACCTGTGTTGTGTTTGCAATTGTTTGATATCCATGAGAGCAGAGTATTTTTGTGAATTCTTTGAACAGATCAAAAGATTAAACAATAAAGACTAAAAGTTTTTTAATAAAGATTTATTAACAGCCTTCTTTGCTCATATTTACCAAGGGTGCCAATATTAGTGGAGGGCACTGCAACTGTAGTGTAAATTAGGGTTCAATATATTGTCCATTTTGGATTGAGTACTTTTAGTGCTTATGTTATCAGAGAAGCTCTGTTCAAATTAAGTAAGTATGTAATACCTGTTATTTTTATTTATTTATTTTTAAAAAATAAGATTAGCTTAGGGGTGGCATGGTGGTGCAGCAGACAGCACTGCCACCTCACAGCTCCAGGATCCATTCTTGGTTTGATCCTGAGCTCACATCGCTGTCTGGGGGGGATTTCCATGCATGTTCTCCTTGTGGCATGCCAGTAGGTAGACTGGTTTAAATCTGACCACAGATAGTGGCATTACATTATACCCCTAGTATCTAAATTGGTGAAAAAGTGTTATTACATTTTGTTAATAAAACAAGGTGATAGACATTTGTTCATTTTGAGGCAGAGGAAGCCAACTAGATTTCAATACCGGGTTCAGTTTCTCTCTATTTTGTCTGCAAGCCTTATGGGTTAAGTGCGCATGAGTCAATGTATCTGTGTGTGTCATTAATTGTGACTATGTGTGAGTGAAAGGTGGTTTGATGGCATGGTAAAACTCATTGGTGTTATATGACCCAGTCTCCATAGCATTAGAGGTTTGGTTAGTCTTCATAACTGTTCGTGAGTCAGGCAGTCCTACACTACGCAGGCCCCTTCGATACAACTGCATGTTTATATCACACACCAAATGTAGCACTCACTGACTCTCCAAGCCAAGACTTGGAGGTTTCTATTTCTGCAAAGATATTTATTTTATTAGAAAATATTCAAACCAGATGATCAAAAACCTGAATTTTCTCTCTTGGTAAAGCCAAAGTAAATAGAGCTGTTAAAAGATTCCCAATGTATATCCCCCAAAGCCAAAGCCAGGAGCAGATGAAGGGGCAGTGCTTTTCAGCGACTTTTCCACTAATGAAATTTGCATGTAGACTTTACATGAGCCCAAGGACGCCACTCTTGCTAAGCGTGGTTGGCTTAAGGGCGGTATACCTAGCAGCTCATGATACAGCAATTGTGCTGTGCTTAAGCATTGTGTTAATCTATGTACAAACCTCACATTAAAAAATGTAAAACCCCAGTTTAGGATAGAATGTGAGGCTTGAGTCTGATGATAAATAACAATCAGCTATACTTCTTGTGCCACACACACACACACACACACACACACAAAACCCTTAAGGCTGAAAGTAGATGCTCATTGCTTGACTCTTGGTTTGATAGACTATCCCAATTTTAAGACTTCTATTTTTTTAGTCTAAGCATTTCCCAAAGAAGTTTAAAGCTCCTAAACTTGCAATAATTTCATGGTAGTCTGGAGTACTCCTTTGTCACATAAGATTTAACTCAAGTTTAAATTGATACCCAGGTTATATGCAAAATCCATAAACTATTATCCTTTTAGTAATTCACAGTGTTCCATGTGTATACACTGACAATTAGCTATTCATATATCTGACAAAGTAAGCATTTACATTTTGATTTCATGTAAAAAAAATAATCCATGCATTCATTTTCATTCAGTATGTGTGACACTACTACACATATCTTCCATATTTGTGGAATACTGAACTTTGACAAAAATACTGACCTTAACTGACTAAGCAGTGTGGTAACATTCACAAAATAAGCCTATTCTTTATATCTGACTGGCTAATTGAACTTCCTTATTTCCAATGTCAACAGACATCACAATCACTTGTTACTTTTTATGATGACTGTCAAACAGAGGCCTGTTTCACCAAGATGCAGTCATTGCGAAACATGGAACACTGCTGACCCGTTACATGCCAAGCCTCCAGACATTCCAAAGTGCAAAAAGCATTTCAATGATTTTTCCATTTTTCGTCTTTTATAGTTGACATCCAAAACAACTTCAGAAGTTTTGGGGAGGGGGGAGCCAAAATTGTGGTCACTCATAAAACAGAATGTTGGTTTATTGCTGAATTTTCTTTAGTGTGTCCAAATATACTAAAGGTTATTTAAAGGGTCCCCTTGATTCTGATGAAAAGTGCTTCTAGTGTTGCGTTATAACCTGGGATAGAGTGCATGTATTATCCATTTCTTCACTTTTTGATTTTTTTCTATACTTGCCATCCAGTTGGCTCATGTTGGTCATGAAAATATGAACGTTTATAAATCCCTGTACTGTCTTCTACGCACTTACATAAAAGGTAGCAGGTTGAATTTAAAAGAGGCTGAGATAAAGTTTCATGTCTGGAATTCAACCTGCACCAGAGCTCTAACTAATTTTTCACCCACCACTGTTGCAAATTCCTGAGGCCATATTGGAAATAGTTTTTTTTAAAGTCAAATGTCTAACCTTTCAGGCCAAACATCTGGAATTCCAGTGCAGTGTATTCAAAACATTCTACACATTCAAATCTGTGGATTTACCTTAAATCCATTTACTGCTAAGCTACCTGCAGCTTCTTCTTCTTCTTTTTAACTAGCTATAACCTTCAACTCTGGAATGGAGAATAGTACCAGGCACATTTTACAAGTTTTACATGAATTAATTCTTTGGAAGGGCAACAGAGTGCCCTGTTTTCACTCTGACTGTTTCGACCACCTTGTATCAACATTAGGCAGTGTGCCCACTTATGAAGCGACCTTGGCAATGTGCAGCTGGCACACAAAGCCTGGCTCTGCTGTCCTGTCTAGTATTATACCTCTACAAGTTCTGGCATGCTGGAGCAAATGATTGTGGCATTTAGCCATAACTACAGTGAAGCCCTCAACGGAAGGGCTCATTGATAGTTCTTATTAAGTGCACACACATACACACCCGTCTTGTCCTCTGTGGTGCAATAACATTCACAATAAAGCACTAAGCCCCAGACACATGGCCCCTCATTATACACATCTACAGCCATAAAATCATAAAAGTACTTAAAGTACACACACACACACACACACACACACACACACACCATCACTGATGGAAGCTTGACTGCCTGCACCCACTAATATTCCACTGGTAAATGTAGGTTAATGTAAAGAAAGAGGCTCATAAACACACACATACACACACTATGAAAGGCACTATTCAGAGCCTAGAGAGCCTGTTCTATAGCCAAACTGGCTCTGATGGCAATTGTGCATCACACAGCCAATCTTATTCACCCGCCTTATTCATGTCGCCTCTATGAAGATGTACTGCTTGACAGGGGAATCCCAAAAAACATCTCACTCGAAAAGCCCCAATTTCTGTGCTCTCTTTTTTTTGTGTGGCTATTCGCCATTGATTGCTGAAGCTTCATCTGGGTCTCTCTGACATTCATTTAATCACTTTTGTGTTTGTTTTTCTTTTTCTTCCCTTTATTTGCATTGTTTTCCCCCCCGATTGTGAAGAGCGGCTCCACATTTCTGCCGAGAAACTAGCCACATGGTTCTCACTTGCTGCAGTGGTGGTACCACAGTAGCATTTGGGGGCAGTGAAAAAAGCCTGCTTAGCACAAAATTAAAACTACCTGCATCTCGTGTTGCATCTCATAATTTCTGGTTTACTGTGTCATTTATCATGAGGTACTAAACATAAACATAATAAACGTAATAAGGATCTATGGAAATCATTGAATGATTTCATAGATCCAGCTGTGAACGCTTAGAATCCTCAAGACATTTCACCGCAATAGTTTTATACTCCAAGTATTGTAGAAATAGATCACATGTTAATAAGAATAACCTTTGTTTTTCCATCTCTCTCTCTCTTGACATCCTCACTACAATGGGGCCAGACAAATGTTCACATAAGGTCCCCCTTCACCCAATACACATGTACACGCATGCACGCACGCACAGATGTCCAGTGTGCTCCATTTGTGAAATCTACTATCACTGGCATCAACAATTTATTATCCTTGACATGAGTCATTGCTTTTCAGTCACCTAAAATAAACATGTAGACATATGCTAGACCGCACTTGTACAGACACATACACACACACACTCTTAAAACAGAGTGTGTTTACAATCCAACATGCTAGGTCTTAGTTCACACACCCGGCCACACATGCACAGACGAACACACACTTGCTGGCACCACTTAAACACGTTGTGCCTGGCCACCATGACACATGCTGTGCTGACATGTGCCACAACCGCACTGCAAGAAAAAAAGAAGCAAATTCTATCACTCCTCTCCCACTACTGCTTTTTCCTCCCTTGACGCAGTTGAAAAATAGCAGGGAAAAGAATGCTGGATTCAGCGTCCCTTTGCAGTACATGCCAGAGTCATGCTTCTGGAACAGACAGAGAGAGTGTGTGTGGGGGTGGACAGAGAGTGTGAGAGCTGGGCAAGAGCTGAGATCTCACATACACGGAATCTGTCTCTAAAATGGACATATGCATACACAGACAAACATATATCCTGTACTACTGGCTCGTCAGTCTTTTGCACACACACACACATGCACACACACACAGAGCGTACACGTTAACACTGTCTCTGTTGAAGGTCAACAGCAATTGGATAATTTGTTGAGTTAACTATAGCCTCTGGACGATGGCTCCCTAGGCTCACTTTGAAGTTGAAATATACTTTTTGTTTCTTGTATAGTGGCAGCGACACTGGCAGAGGGCGTAGTCTCATGTTGAAAGCACTGTTTTATCCTTCGTTTGGTGGTAAATGTGTTGCTGGCCAGAACAAAACGCGCCTATTACTTGCCACCTTTGAAATTTTCCCACCAGACACTTTCCACATCCCTCACGTCACACAAATGACGCCTAGAGGTGACCACTTTTATCAGTGGGAATGAACACATTTTACACTGGCACAAATCAGTCAGTTAATTCCTACCGCAGATTGTACAGGCCAAGAGCTTGTTACTGAAAGATTTGAGATTACATCCTAAAAGTCTAGCCTCATCACCTGTGAGGGATTTGTCATTTGGTTTAGTTTACTGTGGAAAGAACAGAAAGTTTGGAAAAAAGTTCTTTCCACTCATTACTCCTCCACCCCTTAGGCCTTTTGTGGACGTTGCCACAGACACTCTTGCATGTGCATGAACAATCTAGTTGTATAAAACAGTCTTTAAATTACTCTTTTTTTTTCCATACTGTTTTAACTTTTAACTTGAATTTTACTTACTGGACCTAGATGATCCACTGGGTAAGTTATTGCAGAGACAGCTACGATTGAATATGCTTAGTAAATTATCCACTAAAATGCTATTACTTTTAGTACATCTTTTTATTTTGTTGTCCTTTTCCTGTTCTAGGAGGATGAGGTTATGGATTGGTGGAGTAAGTTCTATGCCTCGACAGGAGAGAGGAAAAAGTGTGGGAGCTATCTGGACAAAGGCCTCGACACGCTACAGGTAAAGCAAAAAAATACCCAAAAAACATGCACAGCAATACACTTATTGTGTAACTAAGAGTAACTAAGAGTAGGTGGTAGTACTTTCAGATTTTAATCTTTACCAATTTCCACTCACTAACTGAGTCTCCTCTATGACACGACAGCTATCACAGCTACTTTGGAGGGTGAATGCTAATATGTGGTTGTTCCAAATCTCTTGCAACAAGCCATGTAATGTCACAGATCTCCTGAAATACATGAGCGAACAGATAGATGTGTGTAGCATCACTCTGATTGACAGGGGATGGAAGTTCATTCCTTCAACCTAGAATGTGCACTGCATATCAGATGGCACGCTTCATGTTCTCCTAGTGTGACTATCATGTTCACACTGGTAAATTCAATGAAATGTTTGTGATATCTGGATTATGTATCTCAAATGTTTTCTGATTAGCACAAATTTGATTTGAGATGTTATGACCCTACAAAAATCAGGCACTCCATACATAAGTACATAGTGTATAGTATAAGGTGTTGTATTTTGTGCATATGTCATTTGAGTGCATTTTGGATCACTGATGTTGGGATTTTAACTTACAACTTCATGACAACAAGGAGAACACTTGCTCCGGAGCAGTAGATTAATTTCAATGCAGAGGCAAAGTATACATCATCATTAAAATACTTATAGTATTAAATCACTATAATAGATGACTCAGCTGAAATCACATCAGTTCCATGCAATGCCAAGCACAACCAAACACAAAAAGTGCAATGGGAATATTGTCTGATGGTGCAGGAACATAAGCTTTGCAGCATGACTACAAAAGTCTGCTGAGCCACTGGGGACAGCACGTGCCGTCTTTCAAGTGTACACTTCCCTCTAGTCCACTCCAGCCCACTTCCCACGAGCCCGTCTGTTTAGAAAGCAGCCCTCGGCTGACAACTTTTCCGATAAATTCATGTCAGGGATGCCGCAGGGGGATAACTGAGAGCAGACAGGGGCTCAGCTACTGACATCATCAATTCATTCCCACTTGATCCACACTACTTTCTCCCCAATGCCACAATCTCTCTCCTAGCCAAACTTTCCATCATTTCCAGTCCCAGGAGCATAGTCTGACAGCTTTCCAGTCATCCTTTGTTTCTCAGGGCTTACCTTTCTCGTGTGTGGAAAGTTTGGCAAAAAAAAAAAAAGCAAGGCTGGGCTTTGCTCCTAAGAAGGGAGGAAGTCACACTGACACTGACTCTCACTCAGAACTGCTGTGATCAGCTGTTATTTTGAACTAATGGTGCCTCAGGGATAGAGAGCAAGACGGAGAAGGAGAGAGATTTTGTGTGATGCGTGCAATCGCACATTGGTTGTGGAGATGAGGCCAGAACACAGAGTGAATCATTTGGAACAACAAAGACTATTTATGGATATTCACTCTTGCTCTCATCAATAAACTGTCTCCTGGGTGGTCTTTTCAATGCCTTTTTAGGTAGCTGCATTATGTGGTGCATAGATACAGTATTACAGCAGTGTGTATTTTCCCCTCAGAGCATCAGTCATTTATACTATTTTTAAATGTCCTTGTAAAAAGAAAATTCCTTAATACCTTTACACTTATTACTATAACCACATTTAAGGTTGTTTTATACAGTTGAAACTTTAGACCCACAATTAAGGTCCATGACTTAAAAGACATCTTGGCAATAGATACAATAACGTGTGGTATATTCATCCGTTGAAGCATAACCATTATGTAACTGTATTTACAACGCTTTCCATGACTGATATTTCAGTTTATAACCACTCTCTCTATGTTTGTGAAAGTTTGTCTTCATCTAGGTCATTTTGAATGCCTCAGACTATTAAGTCAAGCCAACTGGACTTGTGGTAAAATCATGAAGATGTTTTTCATTTTCTTTACAGTTCAGACCACTTCAAGACCTTCAACATAAATCAAAATTCATCTCTCTACTAGGCATCTCGCTCTCTCTTTGTCACTCACTCAATATCATTCCCTCTGCAGGTGTACGACACTGAACTGGAAAAAGTTGACGGCTTTGAGCAGCTCACAGATTTCTGTCAGACGTTCAAGCTTTTCCGTGGACGCACTCAGGAGAGTGAGAGTGATGATCCATCCATTGTTGGAGAGTTCAAGGTGAACGCTTTAAAATCCCATATATGACATTGAAGCTTGTCATGCAATGACATGATACTCACTCAAATGCTAGAATTGGTTTTGCTTGTATCCCTGCCTGGCATTTACAGTAAAAAAAAAGAAAAAAAAACCTTACACGCAGAGCCAGATGTGTAATGTGAGGGATGTTCAGACTGCCTAACAGACCTCATAGATTGACTGAGGCTTTTTTTTTCCAATTGGCCACAAATTCAATCTGGAAAGTGATTGATACATTGCAAATCATATGTGTAATGATTGTGTTTTCATATATAGAAATTGCTTTTGTCTGACTTCTCTTATCTTGCTATACAGGGCATGTTTAAGATCTACCATTTACCAGAGGACCCATCTGCCCCTTCACCCCCCCGCCAGTTCTGTCTCCTTCCTCCTAACGGCATAGAGGAGTGTTTAGTTCGGGTGTATATTATTCAGGCTTATGGCCTGCAGCCCAAAGACACCAATGGCAAGGTGGGTGTTAGCAGACCGTTCAAGTCCATTACTGTAATTTTTCCCCTGTGTGTTGTATTTAATTTATTTTCACTCCCAGTCAGTTACCTGATTATATGGGTTTTGTAAATAAGGGACATTATAGATGGTATACAGGTGCATCTCAAAAAATTTTAATATTGTGGAAAAGTTAATTTTCTTTTAGTAATTTAATTCAATTTCATATATTCTGATATTTGTCCTTCTTAAATAAGTGAAATTGTTTAGAAATTGTCCTATATGAAGTATTCAGATACACTTCTCAAAAGGTAAGGTGACAGGTGAACACATACATAAAATATTTCATCTCAATGTCATATGTTGATATAAGCGTTCATAAATCCTCCAACATTGTTTTCTGAAATTTGTATGCAATGCTTATGAATGTGTTATGAAGGCACTTAAAATAAAGTCCAGGGCAAATTGACTGATATTCACCAGAGGTGGTTTTGGTGGATCCAAAACATACATCAAATCAACACAAAATTGTTTTACTGACCACAAAATCAAGGTCCTGCCATGGCCATCCCAGTCCACTGACTTGAAACCCATAGAAAACCTGTGAGGTGAACTGAAGAGGAGAGTCCACCAGTGTGGACCTCGAAATATGAAGGATCTGGAGAGATTCTGTACGGAGGAATGGTCTCAGATCCCTTGCCATGTATTCTCCAACCTCACAGCGGTTATCTTGGCAAAGGGAGGTAGCACAAAGAATTGACTAAATTGTTTCACACCTATATTTAACCAAAATCTTTTTTTAATATAAACCTGTGTTTTGTTTGCAATTGTTTGATATCCATGAGAGCAGAGTATTTTACAGCAAAGTTTTACTGTGTATAAGGATTTTCATGGGGAACAAAATCATAAGAGGACTAGAGATGTTAGTGTATGAATCTATAAAGTCAGCACTTCCTTATCAGCTATAGGCATGAACAGTGTACTGTCTCCACTGACCTGGCCACAGATTGTCTCTCCTGTGAGTCATTAATTATGAACACACTCTGAAGATGTTTTGTCATTACCTCTTCAGGTCAAGAGTTATGATATGGAACATTTCACACACGCACTAGCCTCCTCTACAATTATCGTCGTGGTTGGATGATTTTTCCACACTACTAGTGAGAGAGGGGTTGGTTTGAGTCAAGAGAGGTTTTGTTGCTGTATGTGCTGGACATTGATGAATATGCTGGTGTGTGTGTGTGTGTGTGTGTGTGTGTGTGTGTGTGTGTGTGTTACTGCATACACTTTAATGGATCTCTTTTATCACTCTCTCTCTCTCTCTCTCTCTCTCTTCACACAGTGTGACCCATACATCAAGATCATATTAGGGAAGAAATCAGTAAACGATCATGACCACTACATACCCTGCACCTTGGAACCAGTTTTTGGAAAGTAAGTCTCTCTCTCTCTCTCTCTCTCTCTCTCTCTCTCTCATCATGCAGTGCAGGCAAAAAATCTGACCGTGTGGATGTGGTATATCAGATGGGAAAATATAAGTGCACCAGCAGGGGTCGCTATGCTCTTAGCAATGGTCACGTCATTATTTCTATAAAACTTGAGTCATTACACTTTGATAAGTTAAAGCTCATATTGATGCAAACCAGATAACGGCACGATGTGGTGACGTTCTTAAATTCAATATAATTTGATTAGAGCATGAATGGAGAATTTATTAAGCCCTCATTTTATGAAGAACGGTGAGTCAGACAGCACAGTGTGTCATGAGTCAAAGAGTCAGAGAGTCTGGAGTCATGGTGTACGATTAACACCATTTACCGTTTTCCTTTTTTTCTCTCAGAATGTATGAACTGACATGCTCCCTGCCCCTGGAGAAAGATCTAAGGATCATGCTGTATGATTATGACATGCTGTCTAAAGATGAAAAGATCGGCGAGACCGTCATTGACCTGGAGAACCGCTTCCTGTCACGTTACAGTGCCCGCTGTGGCCTTCCCCAGTCCTACTGTGTGTAAGGAATACACACACACACACACACACACACACACACAAATACAATAAGTCAGTTTATTTTCTGTTGATGAACAGGACATCACTAATACATGAACTAGCACTATGTTAGTAAGACAAGCTCTTTATTTGGTATCTTAACTCTGCTTGACAGGAATCCTTTTGGCTCTTTTAGTTATTTTTTTTTTTAAAAAGTGACATTTTTTGTTTCCTTGTGGGGACCAGCCAAATGTCCCCACAAGGTCAAAACTATCAGATATTCCTATTCTTGTTGAGACGTTTGGTCCCCACCATCCCACATACCTCTGAACAAAAAATAAGTAGTATTTTTACTCTTTACCATTAACCTGTCTTATTTCTGCTAGTGTAATAGTGCTCATAATTTGCAGTGTTAATAAAACCATTTAAATCTTTGCCAGACCAACAATGTTGTATTTGTGTACCTTTTGGTACACGGATATCTATGAATGTAACATCTGGTCAGTGTAATGTACCCAGTGTAATCCCTGACACTCACACAGGGCTGGAGTGAATCAGTGGAGAGATCAGATGAAACCCACCCAGCTGCTCCATCGTCTTTGTCAGAGGAGAAACTACAAACTGCCTGTCTACAAGCATGACAGAGTGATTTTTAGAGGCCATGAGTACACCACTGCAGACCTTGGTCAGTCATACATGCACACTTATGTATACCTTACCAATCTGAATTTATAATTTGTTATAATGTATTCAGCTCATACTACAATGTGTCTGTACAGTGTATGTGTGTATAAAGTAGATGTTATTTATTGTGGGCATAGACAGAAGAATAAGAAATGAAAGTGGAAGTGTTTTTTTTTGGCGCTGCTGAGTGCATTAGTCATTAGTAAGAGCTAATTAAAGCAATGGTCCAATCCCATCATATCTTCCATCAATAAAGAAAAGTGTGTTTAGCTGCGGTTGTATGAAAACATGACAAAAGAGAATGAATGCATGTGGGCAGCTGAGGCTCAGGTGGTAGAGCGGGTTGTCCACTAATCGCAGTGTTGGCGGTTCGATTCCTGGCCCACATGACTCCACATGCCAAAGTGTCCTCGGGCAAGACAACGGAAACCCAAGTTGCTCCCAATGGCAAGCTAACACCTTGCATGGCAGCTCTGCTACCATTGGTGTGTAAGTGTGTGTGTGAATGGGTGAATGAGGCACAGTGTAAAGCTTTGTAGAACCACTAATGTTAAATAAGCGCTATATAAGTGCAGACCATCAACATTTATCATATGTCATGCCTTTTCCAGGCATCATATCTGATCGCAGGTAGACATTTTCCTGCTTGGGTGTTATTAACAGATATACAAAACCTGTGTAAATTTACAACATCAGTGGATATTTTTCAGCAGAATATACATCATTCCTCCCATAGTGATCCCACATGCACCCTTGACAGAAGTTTGCAATTATTTCCCTACTATCCCCTACTACAGTATGTCCCGACCTTTCTCATTTCCTCTGTCCAAAACTCCAAACACATTAACCAACAAATAAAGCCAACCCTTTCCTTTACTACTGAGGTGAGGCACACAGTGAGGGAGTCTAGGGGCTCCAGCAGCCATCTTTCCAAGGTCAGCTCCAGATTTACAGTGCGCTAGTGCAGTAATCCAACCCAGCCAAGATCAACACTGCGGTGGGCTTCTCCAGCTCTCTCCATCCTTCGGCTTCCATCTCACCACCAAGGAATACTACCTCGCTTTGTTTCCCCCCACGTAACCATAACGACCCAGGCTAAGGCGATTGTCAGGTGGCTTTTTTGGGCTTCCAGCTTCTTCATGGTCGACTGTGTTCCTCCAATCCTCTCGTGTTTCTATCCTCTCCACACCCTGACCATGTTTCCCTCAGGGATGTGACACAGGGTATGAGGCCATAAACTCAATGGAGTAGAATGCTTTTCCCCCCCTCTCTCTCTTACTCTCTCTGTCTTGGAAGAGGAAAAATCTTCTCTTAGATCAACACAGAAATCATTGGGTCATCCAGAGAACTGAGAAGGATAATCTCTTCAGACCATAGAAATGGAATGCTTCATGAATTTACTTTATAGTCCTACTTTTTTCCTCCTTTTCACAACGTCTCATTGATGACTTTATAAAGACGTGTTTCAGTTGCCCACTTCAGCTCAAATGTGAGGGTCAAGTCCTGATATTTTTTTACACAAGAACAATATTGCGGTGAATATTGCGCTTACTGCACATCACGTTTACAGTATTAGGTTAAAACAAAAAAAAGAAAAAGACATTTGGCCAAAGCTATTTCCTGGTATGCTGAACAAATACACATAGTGAACATTCCGGAAATCACTTACATGCGTGCGTTTGTTACACATATACACCATAATATTGATGCAATGATGATGGATCTGTCTGTCACCCCATTTCTTCAGTAGATGAGGCAAAGCCAGCAAACCCTCACCTTGGGCCACTGGAGGAGCGGCTGGCTCTGCTGGTGCTGAGGAGACAGGGGCTTGTGCCTGAACACGTGGAGACCAGGCCTCTATACAGCCCCCTGCAGCCCGACATAGAACAGGTAACACTCATATTGTTTTCTTTGTAAAACATTCAAAGAACTGCAAATACAGTAGTAATCTGAGTGCAACAGTACAAAATCTTGGAATTATAAGGGTCCATGTGGAATTATAAAGGTCTATTTTTGGCAAAAATGACTAAGTAAATGTGAGAGGTTTTACATCTACCGTAATTTTGCTTAAAAGTATCCAAAATACAAATATGTATTTTAATTTTTGCTACTGTATATTATTATATTTTAAGTTATATCTGATCATGTATTGTAAGTTATATCTGATTTTACCTTATTGTGGATCAAAACTCTATGGCTAAATATATGTAAACAATAGAATTTGTCAGATAGAGCCTCCCAATTCCAAGGTTCTGGATTGCATACTATAATACAGTAAAAAGTTTTATATGTACCTCTCATATTGGAATGTTGTGCATTTGTATATTATCAACTGAGTGGCACTTTTTATACTTGTATTCAGGGACGGTTACAGCTGTGGGTGGATCTTTTCCCTAAATCCATGGGTCCCCCAGGACCACCTTTCAACATCACTCCACGCAAAGCGAAGAAGTAGGATTAAAGAACCAAACTTTCAAATTTTAAAGTACAAAATCTATTTTTGTCTATTTCCAGGAGTCAGATTTTTTGCACTTTCTCTTGTATAGGTTCTTTCTACGCTGCATCATATGGAACACGAGTGATGTGATACTCGATGATGTCAGTGTTACAGGCGAGAGGATGAGTGACATTTATGTGAAAGGGTACGTCCATCCTGATGTTCTAATGAGGTTGTTAAGTCTGTAGAGATGTGTGATTTTGCTTGGTATTGTCTCCTATGTCACACATTTTCTTGTTTGTTTGTTGCCAATGTGACTAATAGTAGCAATGAGATGCTAAAGAGAGTGTTCTGTGGAAACAAACACAGTTGCAGGGCAACAAGAGCTATCTGTCAAACCTAATGACATTGTCTTTTTCAATGCATGTAGTGTAACTGCGGATTTTGTTTATCGCTTGCAGTTGGATGCATGGACATGAGGGGAACAAGCAGAAGACGGATGTGCATTATCGCTCGCTAGGTGGCGAGGGTAACTTTAACTGGAGGTTCCTTTTTCCCTTCCATTACTTACCTGCTGAACAACTCTGTACTGTTGACAAAAAGGTGAGGTTCATAGACACCCCTGCCTGTTTAGAGGTGAAAATATACTGTAGTCCAAACACAATGCAAACCCAAATCAACCCATTATTATTTCTTGCAATACCTTTGGTACAAGATTGTCATTGTCAATTGGCCAACATGATACGGGCAAAATAATTTTATATAAACTATTTTATATAAAAATAATTTAAAATAAACAGCCACCCCAACTGGTGTAAGCTGTCTGATTGAGTGTAGAACTGAAAGCTAATATCCAGGCCTGATCAAGTCATTCGCCTTCAGTAAGGCTCTCTGGGCAAATCCACAAGCCCTAAGTGATCTTTAAAGCTGCCACAGAAAGCCTTTATGTGATGGAAATCCTCGGCGCAGACAAATACAAGAGAACAAATGGTCTCAGACTCCAAAAATTGGCTGGCTGCTCCCTTCATACTGTAACAAGGTACAAGAAATCTCGTCAAGGCATGTCTGCCCCTCATCTCAGCCAAACCTGGTTCAGGGAAAACAGCTGTGACTGACAGGGCACTTAGAGTGAGGTTTTGGCAAGCAGGAGACCAGTTATGGTAAGATTTAAGATAGCGGTTGCACCGATTACACCCAGAGTGGGTAATTATGTCAGCTGTTAGTAGATAGATCCACTTTTGGCTCAGAATTTTCTGGAGTATGCTCCAATTGAAGCAATACATTACAAAAGTCATTTGTGTGCATTAAAAGGAGAGTGATAGATTAGGTGTGAGAGTTTGTTTTGATTGGCCGTTGCATGGTTGTCAGGCGGACAGACAAGGCTTGTTTACGGGTGCAGGGTGTGACTTCATTATCCCTACAGTGCTGCTGCTCACATCAACAACTGTTACTGTACGCCGTCTGTGCTGTCACGCTGATGGCATCCTGTCTGGCAGCTGGGTGTATAAGTGGGGATGTAGTGACACTCTCTCCGAGCAAGCTTGTCATGCTATTCTCTCTCCTGTTCTCACTCTAGTTTTGACTCTCACTCACTGTCTAATTCTCTTTCTCTCACGTTCTCTCTATCATTTTCTCACTTGGTCTTTCTCATTCACTCTCAAGGTCTATCTGTTTACATCTGCCTCTCATTGTTCTCTTCACTTAGACTACTTTCCATCTCACTATACTCATTAAATTTGCATGCACACCAATAATTAGATTTCAGGAACTGAAATTAAAGACACATTTAGCTCCATGATTGGGTTGTTCAGTACATGTATACTCTTAATCTGATATCTTCCGATATTTTCTCTGCACTTGTGACCAAACATAAGATAAAAAGCTTCCCTATATGTTTGGATTAAAAACCAATGAGACAATTTGAAGAAAATAGCATTATGTACAATGTCTAAAAATTCCATAAAATCTCCCCAATAAATATTTACCAGTAAAGTGTTTCAAGAGCTGAGCAACTAGCTGACAAGGAATACATAACATTGTGGAGGATATATAGTTTTACTGTGTATTTTAGGTCAAAATAAAGAGGACAAATTAATTCAATTTATGCCATTAAACATTTAGTAATTTAGTAGATTTACTAAGATTTTAAATAAAAAGCACTGATTTGTATGAACAGTTGTGTATGATTTACAAAGACACATTGTGTGAATGACATGACCTGCAATATAGGGGGAGGAGCCTATATGTAAATGATGCATTTGCATATGCTCAGTGTTCATGATAGCTGATGGTTTTAAAGCGAGTGCCCAGAAGAGTGAACTAAATCTTCCACTACATACGCATTATTGCATGTCAAGTAAAATGGATGAGATGTAATGAAAACCTGAAAAAAAGAGTGTGCATTATGTTAATAAGGTATATATAAAGTATCTCACAAAAGTGAGTACACCCCTCACATTTTTGTAAATATTTGATTATATCTTTAAATGTGACAACACTGAAGAAATGACACTTTGCTACAATGTAAAGTAGTGAGTGTACAGCTTGTGTAACAGTGTAAATTTGCTGTCCCCTCAAAATAACATTTTCAGTTCACCAGAGCTTCACAGGTTGCCACTGGAGTCCTCTTCCACTCCTCCATGACGACATCACGGAGCTGGTGGATGTTAGAGACCTTGTGCTCCTCCACCTTCCGTTTGAGGATGCCCCACAGTTGCTCAATAGGGTTTAGTCCATCACCTTCACCCTCAGCTTCTTTAGCAAGGCGGTGGTCATCTTGGAGTTGTGTTTGGGGTCGTTATCATGCTGGAACACTGCCCTGCAGCCCAGTCTCCGAAGGGAGGGGATCATGCTCTGCTTCAGTATGTCACAGTACATGTTGGCATTCATGGTTCCCTCAACCATGGTTCCCCCCAGTGCCGGCAGCACTCATGCAGCATCAGACTATGACACTCCCACCACCATGCTTGACTGTAGGTAAGACTCACTTGTCTTTGTACTCCTCACCTGGTTTCCGCCACACACGCTTGACACCATCTGAACCAAATAAGTTTATTTTGGTCTCATCAGACCACAGGACATGGTTCCAGTAATCCATGTCCTTAGTCTGCTTGTCTTCAGCAAACTGTTTGTGGGCTTTCTTGTGCATCATCTTCAGAAGAGGCTTCCTTCCTGGACGACAGCCATGCAGACCAATTTGATGCAGTGTGCGGCGTATGGTCTGAGCACTGACAGGCTGACCCCCCACCCCTTCAACCGCTGCAGCAATGCTGGCAGCACTCATACGTCTATTTCCCAAAGACAACCTCTGGATATGACGCTGAGCACGTGCACTCAACTTCTTTGGTTGACCATGGCGAGGCCTGTTCTGAGTGGAACCTGTCCTGTTAAACTGCTGTATGGTCTTGGCCACCATGCTGCAGCTCAATGTCAGGGTCTTGGAAATCATCTTATAGCCTAGGCCATCTTTATGTAGAGCAACAATTCTTTTTTTCAGATCCTCAGAGAGTTCTTTGCCATGAGGTGCCATGTTGAACTTCCAGTGACCAGTATGAGGGAGTGTGAGAGCGATGACACCAAATTTAATACACCTGCTCCCCATTCACACCTGAGACCTTGTAACACTAACAAGTCACATGACACTGGGGAGGGAAAATGGATAATTGGGCCCAATTTGGACATTTTCACTAAGGGGTGTACTCTTTTTTGCTGCCAGCAGTTTAGACTTTAATGGCTGTGTGTTGAGTTATTTTGAGGGGACAGCAAATTTACACTGTTACACAAGCTGTACACTCACTACTTTACATTGTAGCAGAGTGTCATTTCTTCAGTGTTGTCACATGAAAAGATATAATCAAATATTTACAAAAATGTGAGGGGTGTACTCACTTTTGTGAGATACTGTGTGTGTGTGTATTATATATATATATATATATATATATATATAAAATACCTTTTTAAAGGCTCTCTGACTAATATTGGCAGTATAAATATAAAACCAGTGATTCAATGATAATATTAAGTCAGAGAAACTTTTAGATTGTTTTCAGAATCTAAGGCATAAGTTAAAAATGGTCTTCCAAAGGCAGGAACAAATGGTGGGTCTTCTAATGGCAGATTTTGATCAATTTCATACTTTATTTGTACAGGCAATAGCTGATTGATTGCTAAGTCACTTTCAGGCTCAGTGGATCATTGTGCAAGTGTTTTTGTTATTGATTGTTATTGTTATACCAAAAACATTGACTGTATTTTGGTAGAATGGTGTCTCAAAATTGTTGGCTTATATTTATTAAGGCAAACGTGCTATTTTGCTCATGTAAAAGATGCAATCCGTCATGCAATCTGTGCAGTAGGTGATTAAGCTTGCACATTAGTAGATCAGGACTTGTGTTTGGTTTCACAGATGTGCCTTTTTTATCACAAGTGACAAAATGATCAAGGGTTCATGTTAATATAATAGCGAAATCATCAAAGTTATATCAGATCAAAAGTGCTTCTCTTTTGCTCAATGTGATATAAATTATCTCTAATAACTTTACCCACCCTTTGTCTTTATAACTACCTCCAAACTCTTTTGTGGCTTCTTCAGATCAGGTCTGGAGACTTAGTGGTTCATTTTCTGTTGGTTTTACCTTAATTTCTAAAATTGTTTTAATGAAATGAAAATGAAATGATGCAGCATTTCTTTTGAAATTATTGCATTATTGCTCATTAAATAACATACGTTATTTATTTTCAAATAACCATTTCCCTACTTTCACAGAAGATTTAATTTAACTAATAGCTTTTACTACTTGCAGTGTTGCTACTAAAAGAAATCTGATTATTGAGTGACTCATGTACAGTGAAAAAGTATTTGTCCTATCCTGATTTCTTCTGTTTTTGTCTATATCCCACACTAAATAGTTTTAGCTCTTCAAATGAAATACAACATGAAACAAAGGCAACCTGAGTAAACACACAATACAGTTTTAATTTTTATTTATTTATTTATTACAAAAAAGTTATCCAACACCTATCACCAATGTAAAAACTAATTGCCCAATTAAACATAAAATCTGATTGTGCCACCTTTAGCAGCAATAACTGGAACCAAACGCTTCTGATAACTTGAGATCAGTCTTTCACTTACTTCTAGGACTAGGACTTACTCCTATGCTTTGGATCATTGTCTTGCTGCATAATCCAGTTACGCTTGAGTTTCAACTCACAGACTGAAGACCGGACATTCTCCTTTAGGATTTTCTGGTAGAGAGCAGAATTCATGTTTCTCTCAATTATTGCAAGTTGCCCAGGCCCTGAAGCAGCAAAGCATCTCCACACCTTCACACTGCCACCACCATGCTTGACCATACGTCTGATACGTCCTTTTTGTTGAATTCTGTGTTTGGTTTACGGCAGATATAATGGGACCTCTGTCTTCCATACAGTTCCACTTTTGACTCATCAATCGACAGAACATTCTCCCAAAAGGTTTGAGGTTTTGGCAAAATTCAGACAAGCCTTAATCTTCTTCTGGGTTATCAGTGGTTTTCATCTCACCACTCTTCCATGGATGCCATTTTTGCCCGGTGTCTTTCTAATAGTGGAGTCATGAACAGTGACCTTTATTTATGCAATAGAGGCCTGTAGTTCCCTTGACATTGTCCTTGGCTCTTTTGTGACTTCCTGGATGTGTCATTACTGTGCTTTTGGAGGAATTTTGGAAGATTGGCCACTTCTGGGAAGGTTCACTACTGTGTGTAGTTTTTTCCATTTGGAGATAATGGCTCTTATTGTTGTTCTTTGGAATCCCAGAGCCTTTGAAATAGCTTTGTAACCTTTCCCAGATGGATTTTGTCAGGTATTTCCCCCCACGCACAGAGTCTCGGAGCACTCCGTGCACTTAAGCTACCGGCGGTGCGACAGCACTCACTTCCAGGTTGATATTGACTATGTTTACTGTTTCACATGTGTTTGTTTTGGTTTGTATCCTGTCTCCACCTATGTCATATGAGTGGTTCTGTCCAAATCATTTTCAGCTTTTCCTTGTTACCGCCTGTGCATGACAGAGCCATTGTTTCCCTGTTTGCTTCCTTGCATTTTGATCTCGTTTTTGGTTTCTTGATTTGTGTTTCTGTATTGCCCATGTTGTCTTTGTTTGTACATCACCTGACCCTTGCCTGTTTTGTGAATTATGTTTTGGATCATTTGTCTGCCTGCCACTTTAATAAAATTTTTTTTTTTTACTGCAATTGCATCTGCCTGCATGCCCGTTTCCTGACTGAATACTGTGCATTCACCATGGATGTAGCAGGAAGGCAAGAGGGGAGTTACTGTGGGAAGACCATGCCAGCGTTTGACTCTGTGCATTTTTCCCAGTGGCTTTTCATGAACACCCCGGCTCCTTTTAACGGCACTGGAAGCTCTCTGAATGGATTCTTCCTTCACTGCCAGTTTTATTTCGAGAGCCTGTTAAACCCCAAACCCGAAGATAAGCAGCAGCTGCGGTTCATGTTGTCCCGGTTCACTGGTCCAGGGCGTAGCTCCTGATTGCCACAGGCAACTTCAGTCTGGGAAGCGTGGCTGAGTTCATGTTCCTCATGAGGTTGATTTACAGTAATGCAGACCTTCATTTTGATTTATAGAATTTTTTTGGGGACCTGCCCACCATGTACTACAAGAGGGAGCCAAAGGCCAACAAGGCGGCCTCCACAGCTCAGCTCCAGACCGAGGCCAACAGGGCGGCCTCCACAGCCAAGTTCGACGTGGCAGTCTCACCTGCAGTCTCACCTGCAGAGTGCCAGCCAGAGGTCTGGCAAGCTCATCTCTAGAGCTCCAGCCTGCGACCCTAGAGGTGGTCTCCCCTGCAGAGCTCCTGTCTGAGTTCAACAGGGTGGCTTCCACAGCACAGCTCCAGCCTGAGGTATCCCCTACAGAGCTCCAGCCAGAGACCAACGTGGACGGCCTCTCCTCCTGAGCTTCAGCCAGAGACCAACAAGGCAGTCTCCCCTGTGAAGCTCCAGCCCGATGTTGATGTTGAAGCCATGTTCCTGCCTGAGACAGACGAGGCAGCCTCCCAAGTCATGTTTCTGCCTGAGGCCAACACGGCAGCCTACCAAGCCATGTTCCTGCCTGAGACAGACAAGGCAGCCTCCCAAGCCATGTTCTTGCTTGAGAGCGATGAGCCGGCCTACAAAGACATGTTCCTGCCTGAGAGTGACGAGCAGGCCTACAAAGCCATGTTCCTACCTGAGGCCAATGAAGCCGTCTTCTAAGCCATCTTCCTGCCTGAGGCAGACGAGGTGGCCTAAAAAGCTCTGCTCAAGCCTGAGGGAGACATGGCGGCCTACAAAGTTCTGCTCATGCCTGAGACCACCAAGGCCACCTACCAAGCTCTGCTCATGCCTGAGGCTGGTGGCACAGCCTCACCTGCTTACTGCCTGTATACCCCAAGTCTGCTCCCTGGCTCCTCTGGAAGAAGACCACATAGTCAGTGTCTGCCTCAGGACCTTGAACTTAGTTTTGACACTTTGCCCAGAGAGCCAGGACCGGCCTGAGGGGGAGAGTGTTTTTGGGTACTTCAGGATAAGCGGCCTTTTTGGGGGGGCGACTCTGTCAGGTATTTCCCTCCTCGCATGGAGTCTCTGAGCACTCTGTGCACTTAAGCAGTGCATACTTCTGGGTTGACATTGACTGTGTTTACTGTTTCACGTGTGTTTGTTTTGATTTATGTCCTGTATCGACTCCTGTCACATGAGTGGTTTTGTCCTGATCATTCTCAGCTGCTCCTTGTTATCTCCTCTGATTAATCTGTGTATTTAAACATTTTGTGTGTCTTTGTTCCCCGTGCAGTATTGTCTCAGTGTTTCACCGCCTGTGCATTACAGAGACATTGTTTCTGTGTTTGCTTCATTTTTGGTTTCTTGATTGTTTTTCTGGATTACCCGTGTTGTCTCTGTTTATACATTGTCTGACCCTTGCCCGCTCTGTGGATTACATTTTGGATCACAATTTGGATTTGTCTTCCTGCCTCTTTAATAAAAGACCTTTTACTACATTTGCATCTGCCTGCACACCCATTTCCTGACAGATGTATTTCAATCACCTTCTTCCTCATTATTTCTGGAATTTCTTGAAATTTTGGCATAATGTGTTACTGGATAAGACCCTTTAGCCAACTTCATGCTGTTGAAAAAGTTCTATTTAACTGTTGATTTGATTGAACAGGGTTTGCAGTAATCAGGCTTGGTTGCGTCTAGTCCAGCTGAACCCCATTATGAATGCAGTTTCATAGGTTTGGGGAATTAATAACCATGGGGGCAAATAAATTTCCACATAGGCCCAGTTGGTATTGGATAACTTTTTTGCTTCAATAAATAGCATTATCATTTAAAAACTGTATTTTGTGTTTACTCAGGTTGCCTTTGTTTTATCTTAGATTTTGTTTTAATTTCTGAAACAATGTAGTATGAGATATACACAAAAACCAAAGAAATACTTTTTCATATCACTGTAGATTCATTTTTAGATTTTTATTTTTTGATTATTTAAGTGCAAATCAACACACTGATTACTGTGGAAAAAAAATATTATAATTTTAAGCATTATTCATACATATTTTGTAGATGCAAAAATACTCTCTGTGTCTGCAGGAGCACTTCTGGAGTTTGGATAAGGCTGAAATGAAGGTTCCTCCTAAAGTCACCATTCAGATTTGGGACAATGACAAGTTCTCCTTTGACGATTACCTTGGTATGAACACACAAACAGCAAAAACTCTTAGAGTCTCAGTCAGACCTCCAACTCAGTGAGTTCAGTGGTGTTAACCTTCCCAAAACCACATAACTGTTCAACTGCACCATTTCTCAGCCTTGACATGACAGCAGAACAAGAAACAAAACACTGCGTGAAATAGGACCATGCTGATAGAATCCTTATGTTTAAGCTTACTGTATGTGCAAGTGTGTCTTGCTGGGCATGTCTGTCTGTGTATGTGTGTGTATATTTCGTAATTAGTTTGTTGCGAATGTCTGGGCCTCAGTTTGAACCTATGTAACTTGTAGCCTTTGTCCCTGAGGCTACACCACACACAGTGGACCCCTACACAAATACATCATTCATCTTCACAACCACTGTTATTATTGCATTTATTAAACTTATTTCCAGCATATCAGCACATTCAGGGAAAATAAGAGTTATGATCTTAGGAACATGGCTCCCAAAAGAATGCTGTACACTGAATTATGGAGTATGTACGTATATGTTTAAACAATATATCATACAGCCACAGTGTTAAATTTACATCTTTGCAGACTGTGACAAATTGTCCACTTTAGGTTGGCAAAGTTTAAAACTGCCAAAAAACCTTTCTCAAAAGGGAATGATTTTAAAAAAAACAACAAAAAAAAAAACAGCGTCTCTTTCTCTTTGTCTCTCTCAGGTTGTCTGGAAATGGATCTGAACCACATGCTGAAGCCAGCGAAGTCTCCTGAGAAATGTGGTCTGGAGCTGCTCTCTCAGAGCCAGGACAAGCTGGTGTCTCTGTTTGAACAAAAGACAGTCAAAGGCTGGTGGCCTTGTGTGTGTGACAGACAAGGAGAGAAGATCTTAGCTGTGAGTGACAGCTAACACACACAAACATCTTGTAGCAATACACAGTATATGCACATGTACAGTGTTTGTTGTGTATGACAAATTACCATGAACAAGACATCTGACATGCTTGCCTTTGAACAACCGAAAACCTGTTTACTCAAAAAATCACTGATAATGCATGTCTAAGGACAGTTGTTGGGGTGTCAGTAAATATTTATCTTCATTCATTCACTCATTTTCAGTAACTACTTCATGCTGATCAGGGTTTCTGTGAATTCTAAGCCACACTGATAGCCACCTGGGCTCAGAATTGAACCAGCTCTACCATCTGCTCCACCATGCCTGAAATATATCTGAAATTTCATGAATTCTTGAGTATAAATTATTTGTCAAATTTTTTAAAATCTCTATTGTTTGTCTTTTCTGAATAGGTACTATTTTGAGTACCTATTCTGAATTTGTGGTTATCAGTTACCAATGTAGTCAGTTTCTTCCTGATTGTACATATAAACCGTAAACCCTTTAAGAAAGTGTAACTAACTGGAACTTCTTTTTGCTGTACTGCTCTAGTGTTTAAAAGTTGGGTAAAACTACCTCTGAACAGCTATGATAAGACTTGCTTTAAGTTACCTTTTAAGACCAGGTAATGTCGTGAGTGAGTAGAGACAGGATGCACATGTGTACACTCAGTGTGATATTAATTTGGCAAATCCAAGAAATGTAATCCATGTCAATAGCAGGGGGTTAAACACAGGCAGGCAAACGTAAACAAAGATAATCCATAATCAGAAACAAGGGAAAGCAGCAAGGCTCAAAACCAGGAAGTAAATGAAACACAGAACTTGGAAAACAAGGCTCAGAAATGAAATTACTAATAGCACAATAAAACTTCACAACACTACAAAGAAAGAGGAGAGTATAAATAGACAAACAAATCAAGAAGAAACACAGAACAGGTGGACACAAACAGGTAACAAACCAATAACAGGATGGGTGGTAGAGACAGGATCAAAACAGAAACCAAAACATAAGCCCATGGTGTTTGTCACCATGGGAACTGTGAGATGAATGGGGAATCTGTGACAATCTATGACCCTTATTGCTAATGTAATTTATTTTTAACTTTACATTATATTCAACAAGTGCTCTTAGACATAGACCTATGATAAGTCAGTTTTAAGTAAAATGTTTTCTGTTAATTCTTCTTTTCTCAGTGCAGGAAATTAGTAAATGAGTGAAATTTGTCCTTCAGGGTAAGGTTGAGATGACACTGGAGATTGTGTCGGAGCAGGAACAGGACGAAAGGCCTGCAGGTCTCGGCAGAGAAGAACCCAACATGAACCCTCGTCTGGAGGATCCACAGTGAGTCAATTCTTTTAACCTTTCCTGTTAGTTCCCAAAACACATTATAAGCCTCCAAGATCATTTGAAATGGATGACCACAGTTTGTTGTTTTTCTTCACTCTTTAGTTTCAGATGAGTCAAATCTGAAGGTAAATTAATAAATGTTGATAAACTGATATGTGGCTTCTCATTATCTCTGTGCAGGCGTCCTGAAACCTCCTTCCTGTGGTTCTCTTCTCCTTATAAAACCCTGAGGTTCATAGTGTGGAGGAAGTTTAAATGGTTCATTCTGGGACTCATCATTCTCTTCTTCATCCTGCTCTTCCTGGGAGTCTTTCTCTACTCTTTCCCTGTAAGCTGCATCTATGAATGTGTGTGAATGTGTGTGTGGGGTGGGTATCATATCTGGGTGGTAATTTTATATATCAAAGAATAAATGTAGAGTGTGAAAAGCTTGTATCTCTCTGATCGTATTTCAAGAATGTGGGGACCATTATTTAATATTGCACCTGGGTCAAATATTTCTCTCGCACTCACACACACACACACACACACACACACAAGCTCAATGAGGTAGAAAGCCCTGATTTTACTTATTCCTTAGGCAGTTCTGGAAAATGTTTCAATTACTGATTTTACCGTTAGGATTAGGTTATGTCTCTTTCGTGTGAATCACCCAACATGGTCTGATGCCTGGAAATTCGTAACTATTCACATGACTCAGTTTGTATGAAAGTTACGAATGTTGGGGTTAAGTTCAGGGACAGGGTCAGCCTTCATACCCTTCCTGTCAAGTTTAATTGGAAGAAGATTAAATGAAATCCAACCACATAACCTCGTTCATTCAAATTTGCATAATTTTTTAAAGGTCAGATTTGAATAACTTGTTGTGTTTTTTCCATTCTTGCAGAACTATGCTGCTATGAAATTGGTGGGCCCCTTCAGTGGAATAGGAAATGGGAAACAATAAGCAGATGAATTTGAGAAGACTGTGAAAGAAGGATGGGGCTCAACGCCCATGCTAGCACCTTTTATGGCACCTGTTATGCCAAATACATCTCAGTATTGAAACTGCTCCATATCAATTACTGGATTCCTGTGGGATAATCAAGTCATATCACCTGGGGCATTGTGTATGTGCACACAGAAATCCATGCTGCTCCTAATGACATCTGTCTTCAACTTGAATAGAGAACAAGAGGATTTACAAGAGGATTTAAGTGTAAACTGATGTTACATCAAGATAAGCGTGTAAAATGATGTGTGCATGTGCCTCTGATCAAGCCATCTATGCATGTAGAAATACCCTGTGACTTGTATGTTAACTCTGAGCTCCTTGGCCCTGTTTATGACCTCATGCTGAACTCATTTCTCCCTCTGAATTCTGTTTGACTACTTTTATCTCTCTCCCTGATTTAAACCCTTCTTCATGTAGTCTGTAAAATGCTGGCCTTTTCACAGCTAGAGATGGCTTTCTTCTGCCTTAACATAGAGAAATAGAGAAAGAATTGCCTTTCGCCTCCTCCTGTGCCTTCATCCCTCACCACCCACCCCTTTTGCTTTCAGCATGCACTGATACTTTAGGTTAAAGCCTGGATTTGTCCTGTGAACTTGTAAGGTCTGAGGCAACCTGCTTGTTAGCCGAGCTTCAGTTGTCAGCAACCCTATGCTTGTCTGATAACTATCAAAGCCTCCACAGAAATCCCTGACTAAATAGACCTGGTGTCAGCTATGTGCTAGTTATATGTGTGTGTGGAGACTGGCTGTGTGAGATACAGAAAAAGGTGAGAGTTTAAGAGGGTTTGTAATGTGTCTTTAACTGTTAAAAAGCAAAATAATGTGGTGGCTGTGATTGCCTGTGTATACGAATGAGCTTAGAATCACATGTGTGCATCTGGTAAGGTCAGGACTACTCGTTAAAAGGCAATCAGTGTGATAAAACATACTGACAGAAGTAGGCAATGTGCTATGTTCCCTACTGTGTTGCGTGAAACACAAGCTCAAGTGGTCAAAGCATGGCCACTGGAAGGGTCAATCGGATCATAGCGCAGGGCTCCACAGTGCTGCACCTATTACATAAGACTGACCTTTGTGTGCTTATAGGGCTTAGCAGTGTGTTTAGCCTACAGATAGAGCTACACCGCATCATTCTTAAAAAGAAAGTTCAAGAGAACCAGGATAATCCCAGCAAATTTTCACTGATTCCCTTCCTTCCACATGTTGGCCCAAAAAGGTGGAAATGGCCTATGTTCTTTAATTCAGTCTGAGACTGCTTTAAAATTATGACGTAAGAAAAGGGACTTGAAGAAGAATTAAAAGATGATAATGTTTGATTTTTTTTGTTTGTTTGTTTCTCCTCTAGTCAAACTGAGTAAATCTATTCTATACTTTTACTAAAGCTGTACAATCCAAGTCCCAGAATACTTGAAATGGCTTTTTGCAGGACAGTTGTTGATATACATAGTCCTGGGTCTATTCAGCCAAAGTAATTGAGGGTTACAATTTACCCAAAGAATAACTAGCTATTATGTCAATGTTATGCCTTGTTAAAGTTACACAACATGACAATCCTGTCTGTTACTATTTCTGTGAATAGGACACTGCTGTTACTCTGAATACAACATGCTGTACTATATCTAATCTAATAATGAATATGTCGGGAATATGCTGGCTTTAATCCCTCATAGGGATACATTCACTGTGCCTAAAATTGTATGTGCATACATTTTCAGACAATATATGGTTACAACATAGCAATATTCCAGTAACAAAATATATGCCCTAAATTGTAGTGTTGTCTTTTGTTGCATCAAGACCTACATTAAATCTTCTTTAAAAATGGTGTATGCATGAAGCCCATTCCACATATTCAGGGTTTTCTAAACGAAGCTGCTTTGAGGTAGCATGAATGTGGATTTGAGCTTAAGTGATTGGCCTTTTCTGCTGAGTGTTTCAGGAGTGGGGGAAAGTTCATCTTTGTAAAAATATAAAACAAACAAACAAAAACAACTCAAATATATAATTTGTTGTCGCATTTATATTATTGTCTTACGTGATCAAAATAGTAAGGAATCAGCAGAAACAACCTGATTCCAATGTCCACACATTAAATTTTCAGGAATAAATTCTCACATAAGATGCTGACAAGAGACTATGTAGTTGTTTGCACAGCTAGAAACTGAGCCACATTGTCGTTAGCTAGTCCTGAAATCTCGCTGAGTAGTGTAGTCCTGGAGGGTGTAGATGGTGTTAACTTTATAAAAACACATTAACCAGCAGGAGCTTGGGGAAGGTGTGGCACATGAACAGAGTTTCGGGTTGTGCCATGTGGAATGGACCTCTACTAGACCCTGTCTCACTGCCGTCGCTTTGCTGATGCTTCAAATGAGCTGGCCTGCCTTGAAATAAAAGCAGGAATTTAATCGAGTGTGAATCATGGCACTGTTAAACTGAGAGAGAGAGAGAGAGAGAGAGAGAGAGATGGAAAAATAAAGGTTATTCTTATTAACATGTGATCTATTTCTACAATACTTGAATTATAAACTACTGAGGTGAAATGTGGTGAGGATTCTAAGCGTTCACGGCTGGATCTCTGAAATCATTCATTGAAATCCATAGATTGTGCAAAATTATGTTTAGTACCTCAGAATAAATGACATAGCAACCCAGAAATTATTCAACATGAGATGCAGGTAGTTTTTTTTTAACGTCCAGGGGCAAGTGGAGTCATGGGGAAGATGAAGTGCTCTGTACTTGGGATGGGCATAAATGAAAGCACCTGTTCTGATGATGGTGGTGGAGCAGTATAACAAGGGGTTGACTATCAAAATTCAGCAGAACAATGATATGTCCGAAATTTCTCTTGCGTTACTGCCTGCCAAAAGCAATGCAAGACATTATTTTCTTGACTTTTCTTATTGCTTTGCTTTGATGTTCACTATTAATATTACAAAGGTTCAATACTACTACCTACTGTAAATAGAAGTAAGTGAAATATTTTATCCATAACAAATAAGAACAAGCAGCTCATTTGTGGTTGCTAAATGGAAATTAGCCAGTTAAAGCATCATTATGCAGGTAACACATCTAATAGAATCAATAACAACAACAACAAAAAGAATCAAATATTACACTTGCCAAATGTCTTGCTTCCATAGAGACAGGGATTTAGTTGATATAAACATTATGTTCCAGAGGGCTTAGACATGTGCCTGAACTCCCACAAAAGAGCAGAAGAGGAGAAACAACAAAGCTGTTGTAAGTAATACCAACCAGCTGGTTATTTCTTCTGCTAAGACAGCAATGCAACCTTTATAAATATAATTTAATCATATATCACTGCAGGGAAAAACACCCTGCAGATTCAGTTTTTAAAAGGAATGAGGAGGTGTTTTGACTAAATGTCACAGCAGCATGTCAAATCCCAAATCTTAATAATCTATTCTTTCTGGCCCCATATCTTTCTTTCTTTTTGTTTATTTATTTATTTTATCTATTACAATTTGTCCACTCTTTACCAGATTTACCCCAGTGGCAAAATGAAAGTCCTAATAAGAAATAATGTTATTCTTACTCCTTATTTGCACTTGTACCATTGTCATGAAAACCTAGCCCAAATAGTGTAAATTTAAAAGTTATAGAAAAGGAAGGAGCGGGTGACTAGGACCAGTACAGAGCATTAGCATCGAGCCTCTTTCCTCTAGGTGAATAAACACCTGTTATTATTAAGAAATGTGCTAACATGTTAATCTGACCTTTCTATAACAATAACTGAAGTTTTTTTTAATGGGTTCTTTCGTAAAGCTTGGAATTCCTATCTACACCCATAGCATTTTTCAGTATTTATAATAAAGTGAAAAGTAAACGAATAGCTCCATCACCATGACTATCTGGTTACATTCCTTATTAAATATCATATACAGGACCTAAAGGAGGCAACTGAAGCATTTGAGCCAATTACAATATTCAAAATGCAATAACAGATGGTAAGGTAGTGCAGTGGGTATCACTGCCTGGGTTCAAGCTCATTTTACTGACTGCATGGAGTTCCTGTGCAAGTTCCTTCTGTGTCTGTTCCCTCTGAGTTCTCCAGTTTCCTCCCAACTCTGAGGTTTGTGAATGAGTGAGTGAATGTGTGTGTGCATGGTATTCTCCCATGGACTTCCAGGGTGTATTCCCACCTCTTGCCTAATGCTCCCAGGAAAGGCTCCAAATAGACTGTGACCCTGACCAGGATAAAGCCATTACTGAAGATGAAAATGAAATGCAGTAATAGTAAATGTTCATTTAAATTACTGCCTATGTAATTTTTGCAAACAGATAAATCACTCACTCATCCTCAAAAGCTGTTAACACAAAACTTGTGAAAGCATCAATTACACTGTTGTTACATTGTAACTAACCTATAATAGGCTTACACAGTGGCATGTGCTTCAATACAGCTCTTGTAAATATGTCTTTGTAGTTTGTGGAGGAAATATTACTACATAATAAATCATAGCGCTGAATGTGACTCAATACCAGCGGGCCACAACACTGTCTCTGACTCACTGTAACCTGGTTACAATGGAGGGAAACATTCATATTACAGCTCCCAGTGTGCCCAGTAACACAGTGATATAATCGGCACCCACTAGCCTTTGCTTAGATTGCACCACATCTTGGCAGCCTTTTATACAAAGTTACTTCTGTCCAACAGCTCAAATATAACCCACGGGTCTACACTAAAAAGTCATGATTGTGGGTTTACCGTCCGTGAAATGAAACCCTGTTTGGATGATTTGATATATACAGTGGAAAAGTGCTATATGTAGAAGAGTAGGGTGTGTATGTATGTACTTTGTTATGATGTAACTGGTGTGGGCCAATCTACCACAATGAAATAAAAGATTAGAGTGTCCTTAAGATCAATCAGTTGAAGTTCACTACAATGATATTCGGGTAAAAAAAAAAAGAAAAAGAAAAAGAAATCCAATAATTCCAGTGTAAATTTTATTTGGATTACCATTGCTTGTTTAAGGGCATCATATTGTTTGCATTTCTAAGAACACTCTGTACAACTTCTGTACAACACGTTTTCCAACAGAAAGCGTAAAATTTAAAGAGTCATCTTAAATCATTTCCAAACTGATTTGCTGTATCCACAGCTTTAAAAACTCTCTGATCTTTTCACTAGCCTTATAAGGCGTTCTTGGTGGAATAATTTCCTCGTGAAAAGGTTTTAATAAAAAATGATCCCCCTGAAGGAAGGATTCTTTATGACAAAATTTTATCAAAGGATGTATTTTCAATGGAAAATTGATATTGGCTTAGCCAAAGCTAGCCCAGCCATAGTAGGCTGTATTTACAAAGAAACTGAGGATGAGAGATGGCCTGATGCACTGACCTATTTTAGAACTTGTTCAGTCAGCACATGTCTCTATATAATTGTATTTTGATGGCCTTAGAGTTTTCCTTAATTACTACCTTTCCTCTCTCTCTCTCTCTCTCTCTCTCTCTCTCTCTCTCTCCCCATTCCTTACTTTGTGTAGGTAATGTGTGTGTGTGTGTGTGTGTGTGTGTGTGTGTGTGTGTGTGTGTGCTCCTTGTGTTAAAGCTTGGGTATGTTATTTCAGCCTTGGTGAACTTCCTGTGCTCTTTGACCATTGTCCATTGAGTATGTGGGTGGGAGGCAAGAGTCATGCCTAACCTCGACTCTCATAATTCCTACAGTATACAGGGAAAAGGATCAGATGTCTCCTAGTTAGTAGACAGAATAAATTCAACTATACATTTAACTCACAGAAGATGCTGACCTCTATGTTCTACCTTTAAATTACTTACCGGTGTTCATATTATCATAAAAGCTTTGTTAAAGTTTTTGTTTGTTTGTTTGTTTTTACGAGTTGTTTAACAATGTTTTTAAAAAGTATGCTTAAAATTGTATTACCTACGTATTTGGTGCATTGCTCATCTTATGCTGTAATTACAAAGGTGAGGCATGTTTGATTCTCAAAATTCTCAAAAAAAAAATGTTTTATTGTCTCTAGAATGAGATCATGGAAAATCCAGACATCAAAAAGCTTCACCTATTAAACAACATCTGCATTGACTGCTAACTTGGCATGGCCAACCTTTTAGAAATCAACCCCCAGTCGCTGTAGACCAAAAGGGCCATTATCACGCAAATTGAATTAACAGATTAATAGTTCTCAAACAACAGAGATGTCATAAGTGGGTGATTTGGGATAGAGAGGCTATCTCATTAGCCATCTCTGGTATTGCAGCTAACTGCTTAATAGCTTCAATAAGTGGCCTCTTAAAGTCAATTTAGCAATCATATACATAAGTATTAACTCTTTTTACACATAATTATCATCAGCATAAACAAGGAGGAATTTTTCACTCTGAAATGGAAAAAGCTATATAATTTTATGAGCCACACAACCATGGGGCTTTTTTATGTGTTGAGTCATTTTTGTTTTCTCAACATGCCTTGTTTTGATAAAGCCTCTTTTTCTGGTTTGATCTAGACACAGATAACAATAAAATGTGTTTAAATTTATTTACTGCTACACAACTACTGTTTTGCAACAGTTTTGGTCATGATTTTAGTGGATCCTAGGTATTGAGGATTAAAATATCAAGTCCCCATACAAAAGAAAAGCTGTATCTTGGACAAAATTCAGGATCGTTTCACTTTTAACAGGCCGGGTCACCCTGCATTGCTCTCTAAGTGCTGTTCTGCACCGTGCGATGCTTTCTAAAGCCCATTATGAGAATGCTACCCAAGGAGTGGTTTTATGGCACTGTGAATGTAATTGTTTGCCTGTTTTATGCATTCTGCAAGCAGTGGGGTGGCATCCACACACAAACACACACATGCACACACACCACATAAAACTCTTCACACAAAACACTAAGCATACTTTTGAGAATGCCGTGGTTTGTGGTCTCCTGAGTTTGCCACCCTGACAGTAAGCTGCCCCTGCTAGGGCCCTGTCTGGCACTTCTACCTACCACAGAGCCTGGGAGACATCAAGCCCCCCCAACAAACATGTGAAGAGATACATTAATAAATGCTGCAATATTATGTTAATAAAAGGCAGTTTAAGACAATATTTATAATAATATTTCAATTTAGAAATTATGTTTAGAATGATCTGTTGACTGAAAAAAAAACAACCCCAAGCTAATAAAAACAATAGAATGATCTTTGGATACATGACCTTATAGGACCTTCTCTTATGGAAGACAAGTGTGTGGCCTGTGGCTGCTCAGTTGGGGTATCAGTCTCATGTCGGGATGTCTGGGAACTGAACTTTACTCAGACACCATCTATTTCCTCTCATTACATCTAGAGGAAACATTAGAGGTCAACTTGCAGGAACTGAAAAATGCCCACTTCTTTGATGTTGTATTGTGGGATCTTAACTGTGCCCTTCCTTTTCAGGCATTGCCTCTTTTAACTCATTATTTTGTTTAGCCCAAGAATCGAGTTTGAACAATATGTCCTTTTGTTGTGGGCAGCTACATTGTCATCCCCAGTGGCATTCAGTTTTACCACTTCATTCTTTTGGCCTTGTCATGTGTGCCCACAGCCCTTTCCTTTACCCTGAAGTTCCAGCAAAGCAGGATGCTGAAATATGCTTAACAAAAAAGATGTTCTCATTTACATGGGCAATTAGAGCAGATAAATTTCCATCACATGGTTGAAATTTTTCATTGTAATCAGGAAAATATCTGAACAGCAGACACATTGCTTATTAGCAGTTCTCAATGAGCAGTAAAAGTATTGTTCATGAAGGAATATTTCTAAGCTTATAATCAGGTGAGATTTCACCACAATTTCACCACAAAATTTCTGCTTCTAAAAATACCAAAATCAAGATTTTATAAGGTTAACCATCTAAGTTCTCTTGATGATGAGGAAGACATGTGTCTCAATATGAATTCCAGGAATGTTTTGACTGCTATGATGAGGCTTTGGCTTATTACACCTGGACTGAGGTCGGTTTGGTCACTGTAATTTCACCACAGCCAGTACAGCATGTTCCCAGGAACTGTCCTTCAGCAAAGGGAAACCAAACCCAAGGTTTTATTCCAAGAGTAAGCCATTTGGGACTCAAGTGGTGCTTTACCAAAGATGTTTTTCCCAGTCATATTGAAGACATTTCAGTCATTCCTTTTACTAATCTTCTGAAGCATAGATGCCAGGCTTGGAGCAATAAATGAAAAATATTTTCATCAAGCAGTAAGGTGGTCAGAGTATGTCAGTTTAATATTAACATGATCCCCAAATTGTAAAATTCACAAAAAAAATTGAAGCTTTTAGAAAGAGTTAGGAACTTAGACTTTTGCACAAGAAGGTTTCTAGGAATTGATGGGTTCTACATTGAATCTTCCATCCATCCATCCAGCCTTCAACCGCTTACTCCTTTTCAGGGTCACGGGGGAACCTGGAGCCTATCCCAGGAAGCATCGGGCACAAGGCGGGGTACACCCTGGACAGGGTGCCAGTCCATCGCAGGGCACAATCACATACACACTATGGACACTTTACACATGCCAATCAGCCTACCATGCATGTCTTTGCATGCATGACTGTGGGAGGAAACCCCCACAGCACGGGGAGAACATGTAAACGCCACACACATGGCCCTGGCGGGAATCGAACCCGGACCCTGGAGGCCACCGTGCGCCCCACATTGAATCTTTAAAAGTGTAAAATCCCCCAGAAGGACAAACCAAAAGAACATGTTGGGGTTCTAGATTTAACTTTTTTTTAAGAGTGTAGGGCAAGTGATCATAGCTTTCCTACTTGTAATGACTTGAGTTCTTATCACTTCACTGACATCACTCCTGTCACACCAGATCCCCACAATTCTCCTCCTGACCACCAGAGGTCAACCTCCCTTGAGCTCAAATTTGGGGTTCAGTTCCTGTAATCACACTCACCTGCTTCCTGTTAACACTAAGGTATGAAGAGCATAAAAGTACAACATTTAGATGCAACATGTAATTACATACTATTTGTTATCGCCCTGGCCATATTTTCAGTTGCAAGAATCCCTCTTAATCCCATTTAATCCAGTGCAATTTCAAGAAGAGAAGCAGCTCTACTCTCATAAACGTTACCCTCATACTAAAATTTTTTTTATATTATTTTATTTTTCATTTGCATTTAGAGGTTAATCTAAATATGTGGTGCCTTGAGTAAGAGTTTTACTGCTATAATAATAATAATAATAATAAGAAGAAGAAGAAGAAGAAGAAGAAGAAGAAGAATTAAACTTGAGACTAGAGATCCCAATAGTTCATATAAAAAATTAACAATAAATACCTCTTCATATCTCTTCAGCAACATATTCTTCATAAATAAAACCAAATAACAAGTGTCTCAATCTAACATAACTACATCTTGACAAACACAGCCTACCTGAGCTAGGTCAAAAACACACAATTACAAATTCAGTAATTAATGTGACCTTTCTTTGACCCCTTGAGTTTCATATCTGACCACTCACAACTGCATGAGAGTAAAAACCATGCAACTGTTTTATTGGGCCCTTTTGAAAAACTAAAAACTAATCTCCTTTAAAGCTACTCTTACTATTTATTAAAGAAAAAGCCAGCACTGCTTGACAAATCTTTGGAGATAGAGATGCACTTTTCAGTATCAATTCCTTCTCACTTACATTCTCATTCCTCACTGTTGGAAAAATTGGGACACTTGCCTTAAAAACACTCATCTTTTTTTTTTTCTCTCCATCTAATAGCCATTAATACCAGCGTGTTTGGCTGTTCACATTGTCAGTTTATCCTTATTCTCTGGCTTGCATCCTGTACTTTCATGATCCTGGGTGTACAGTTTATGTATCGATTTGCCATTTGGACTTTTCTTTCATTTTTGCTCTTGTTTGTAGCTCACTTGACATTATAACTTCTATCTTATTTTAATCTACATCTCACCATCATATTTCTCTAGTTCCTCTAATTGGGATTAATATTAACTAATATTAATATTGTTCACACAAATACCAGACATTATATTGGAAGAGGCCACTGAAACTGTGAAATTAGCTTCTAAATAAGCTTCTCAATTCTGGTCCTGAGGGCCGCTGCACTGTCCTGCAGAGTTTTTCACCATCCCTAATCAAACACACCGTAAACATCTAACCAAAGTCTTTAAGGTTTACTTTTAAATTATAGGCAGGTGTGTTTGATTAGTATTTCCATGAGTAAACCCAGTAACTATTAGGGGGCTACCTAAATGAACAAATCACTTCAAAAAGCTTTCACTGATGATGACTAAATCACATGGTTTGTGGCAGAATTACAAATTAGAAGACATAAGCAAGTAGTCTTTGTGCAGTTAACAAGCTAACATTATCAATCAAATCTGTGCCAAGTAAATTAGATCTGGAAAATGGGAAGTCCTCATTCACTAAATACAAATTCACATACTACTCATTAACACAGCCATAAGCATTAGCCTGGTCATTACCTCTCCTCAGCTACAACGTCGTCTTACTGCAAGTTGAGGTTTCCACTGGGAAAAGTGAAAGGAGGAAGAGCACAGCAAGGGGGCGGGGCTTATGATGGACAATTCGCAGGATATTTTCACTTCAGCTGGTGTTACAATAAGCCCTCATGTTTTAAATAATTCAAATGATATAAATGATAACATTCAATGAATAGGACAGCCTATTTTCAGACCTATCTACTGTAATCCACCTCATCAGACAATTTATCAGAAAGATTTTACTGGGGCACAGCAAAATTATACTGGGGCTCATGCCCCAGTGAAAAGGGTCTAGCGACACCCTTGCTCAAAAGTCTAGATCAGGGGTGTCCAATCTTATCCGGAAAGAGCCGGTGTGGGTGCAGGTTTTCATTCCAACCAAGCAGGAGCCACACCTGATTCCACCTGTTTAATCAGTTGATCTTGGCTTTCAGTAGACTCAGGTGTGGCTTCTGCTTGGTTGGAATGAAAACCTGCACCCACATCGGCCCTTCCGGATAAGATTGGACACCCCTGATCTAGATCATTGTAACAAACGTGACTCCGAAAGTTGTAAGGGTCCATGTGCAGGGAGGCTTCAGTAACAATAATTAACACAGACCAATATCCAAAATGATAGAGAAGGCTAGGGTCAGAACTTGAGCATGAAATTACATGAAAATCAAAACTAGAGGGTGATCCTAAGAGTAGTTAAGTATACAGATAAACAGTCTAAACACATTTAAGACAATCAGGGATAAACAAGGCCCAGAATTTATGCAACTATGAGATTGGAAAGACTTTACAATGACGTGATGAAAACTGTGAGTTTATATACTGTGAAATGAGGAAGTAAACATGGAATTGAAGTCCATGATTGTGCTAGAACTCAAAAGAGTGTGACCTATGCCTCCAGAGAGGGCTAATGGTGTTACCAATTACCAATAAAAATCAATAGAAAAACTATACGTGTGATGGTGACATTTGTTATTATATGTAGTTCTGTAAAACTACATGCTGTCTGAAATTTATTTCTCTTTTTATGTATGTAAGTATAGTTATAGCATTGTAAATCCTGGTTATCCCAAAAAGTGAAAACACACAAATCTACTGGTGATGCAGGAGCATCGTCTTGACAGCTGGTATCTGAATTGATTATGTTCATTTTGCTACAGGTGTCATTCCATATGTATGTTATTGGCAGGAAAACACACCCAATTTTTTTTTTTTTTTTATGTTTGCCAAACTTGAGCTTAGCGACATTCAGTGGGTTTTCCCAGAAGAATGTTGAACATAATAGTAAAAATTTAGTTTGTCTGTTGTGTTATACTGCATGCTGTGCTATAGTGCTGATATATTATTTTTTTAAGCACAGCCTTTTCCATTTTCAAAATCAACTCATTGAACATGAGTACACTTTCGGTGATGGCTTGTGAGCTTGCAAAGTGACATTTTTTTTTGTTATTTTTCAAAGAACATATTTAAGACATGGTACAGGAAATGGATGATTGAAATGGAGGTGCATATTCCATAATAAAAGTCAAATCTGTCACTCTTTCATAACATTTACTGTTTGAGCTCCTCAGAATTCCTTTGAAACTCGAACAAAGAATTTTCCCTGAACAGAAATTTCCATAATTAAAAGGCCAACACCTAACGTGTCAAAAGTTATTAAATAATCACCAGTAGTTCATTTTTGTCTTTCCACCAAATACTACATATAACATGCCAAGTTCATCATTTTCCATGTGGTCAAATTTTTCTCTACATGGATAATCAAGATTATATTCTTGCCAACAACATCTTTAAAAACATATTTTTTTATTATACAGTGCCATCCAATATTATTGGAACACTTCATAAAAATAAGCAAAATATATAAATATATAAAAAGAATAACACATGCAAAAAGTGATGTTCTAAGCTCAAACATACATGGCAGTTTTATTTTAAGTATAGTTTTATTTAACCTTATTGCATGAATGCATTTTAACATTTTCTTTCTACAAAACACAATTACTATTTTGTGATGCCTGCCCTGGAGAGAATAACAGTCTTGGTCCACTCGTCCGTGCAAACCATTTTAATCTCCTTCATATTTATACATTTGTGCATGCAGACTTCCTTCAAGCCGAGGTTGATATGGAAGCAGTGTTGACTCATCATCATTATTAAAAATTCTATCTATAGCCAATCTGAACAACCCTGAACCACTAGCCACAAAACAGCCCCAAAGCATCACTGATCCACCACCATATTTTACAGTGGGTATCAGGTGCTTTTGCTTTTCTAAGCAGTCCCATTTTGATGCCAAACATGCTGAAGGTACCAAAATGTTTAATTCTGGCTTCACTTAACCACAACATATATTATTCCAATTGTAGTTGTAATGACACTTTTTGTGAAGTACAGATGCTACATATTGTGAGATGCTCTCAAGCAGGGTGTCTTTCTTGCAATATCTACAAACAGCTATTTGTTATGAAATTATAATTTTGTAAACTGTGCAGTTCTAAAACGTTGGGGTTATTGGTCCAATTCCTGCCAAACTTCCAACCGTTTCAGACATGTGAAACATTTTGTTTTGTCCCTAATTATACGTAATTATACCGATATTATTAACCATTAATGCATTTTTACCTGATTCATGAAGGTCAACAACCATCAGTGTTTTTTATGTTGAATGTTCTTTGATTTTGTTTTTTTGTTTGTTTGTTTTTTTTTTCTTTTTCCCTGATAATAGATATTTAGACTCCTCATATTTATACTCTAGGGAAAAAGAACATGGTTGAACAATAGAATTCCTGGGCACTGAGAGTAAAAAAGAAGTTTGCATATATATATATATATATATATATATAAGTTTGATACTGTTTAAAAATAACTTTTGTGTAATGTTTATTTTATTTAATACAATTTGTTCATTTTTATGAAGGGTGCCAATAATTCTGGAGGACGCTGTATACATTTTATTATCTGTTTGGACCATTATATAATAAATAATTCATACTAATTTCCATCCTGGTTCCTAAATAAATCCACATAAATTCATCCATCATCTACATCCAGTGTCATTAGTAACACGTATCAGACAAGCTACGAAACCACATGATCCATGCTACATGGACCGAGAGAGATGCAGCAGTTAATTTGCTCTAAAATAGAACTATATAGGATGACATTTCATTCTACATTTCCTCCTGGAGTCTGTGGTAAGCTGATTGGGTTGTGGTGCCACACTGAATCTGTGAGACCCCCTCTGGACTATAAATGATTGAAACAGATGGAATGTGTATACAACACTCACTACACCACAATCTCTGTGTGTTCCAGTATATTTTATTGCCTCTCAATGCAGACAAAGTTGGCAAACATTAATTGGCTTTTTATAGCAAGTGTTTCCATGTTATAATTGCTACATGAAACTGCTACTTTAGAGTATGCTGAGCCACATATAGTTTAGAAGTTAATAAAGCACCCTGTAATTGTCCTTGTCCATTACCCCTATAAAATGGCTTAGGAATAATTACAGTGCCAACTATACCATACCAACTAGAACTTTTTGCACTGTTAGCCATGCTTGTGCCTTAAATGCCCATCAAAATGCCCACATGAAAGGCAATCTATTCCCAATTATAATGGCTCACTTGAAACTATGATGGAAAGCTTAACTAACTAAATTGAGTGATGGCCTGGGAAACCCCTTCACATGGTGAAATTTTGACATTATCCACTATGTTAAGTTTAGAAAGCTACAGGATTTCTTGAACTGAAAAATGTTTCTCTATTGCATGTATCTCAACCAGTAGTAAAATTTTATCATTTTAAATTCTGGTTATCTCCACAAGTAAAACCTGCAGCTAAAGATTCCATAGCAGCTCCACTGAACGAGACCAATACACTGTCAAACATCAACTACTGTTGAATGTTTTCATTTGCATTTAATATGAAATAAATAATGTACAAATTATAAATATGAATATAGGATGTCCAATTGGTGGTCCATGACGAGAGGCCAGTGCTGGGGGGCGATTGGTTCCAATGGGATCATTTTTTCTTCGGTCACCAACTTCAAATTCAGGTGCATATACAGTATCTCATAAAAGTGAGTAAACCCCTCACATTTTTGTAAATATTTGATTATATCTTTTCATATGACAACACTGAAGAAATGACACTTTGCTACAATGTAAAGTAGTGAGTGTACAGCTTGTGTAACTGTGTAAATTTGCTGTACCCTCAAAATAACTCAACATACAGCCATTAATGTCTAAACTGCTGGCAACAAAAGTGAGTACACCCCTAAGTGAAAATGTCCAACTTGGGCCCAAAGTATCAATATATTGTGTGGCCAATATTATTTTCCAGCACTGCCTTAACCCTCTTGTGCATGGGGTTCACCAGAGCTTCACAGGTTGCCACTGGAGTCCTCTTCCATTCCTCCATGACAACATCACGGAGCTGGTGGATGTTAGAGACCTTGTGCTCCTCCACCTTCTGTTTGAGGATGCCCCTCACATGCTCAATAGGGTCCAGTCCTTCACCTTCACCCTCAGCTTCTTTAGCAAGGCAGTGGTCGTCTTGGAGGTGTATTTTGGGTCGTTATCATGCTGGAATACTGTCCTGCGGCCCAGTCTCCGAAGGGAGGGGATCATTCTCCGCTTCAGTATGTCACAGTACATGTTGGCATTCATGGTTCCCTCAATGAACTGTAGCTCCCCAGTGCCGGCAGCACTCATGCAGCCCCAGACCATGACACTCCCACCACCATGCTTGACTATAGGCAAGACACACTTGTCTTTGTACTCCTCACCTGGTTGCCACCACACACGCTTGACACCATCTGAACCAAATAAGTTTATTTTGGTCTCATCAGACCACAGGACATGGTTCCAGTAATCCATGTCCTTAGTCCGCTTGTCTTCAGCAAACTGTTTGCAGGCTTTCTTGTGCATCATCTTCAGAAGAGGCTTCCTTCTGGGATGACAGCCATGCAGACCAATTTGATGCAGTGTGCGGTGTATGGTCTGGGCACTGACAGGCTGACCCCCCACCCCTTCAACCTCTGCAGCAATGCTGGCAGTACTCATACGTCTATTTCCCAAAGACAACCTCTGGATATGACGCTGAGCACGTGCACTCAACTTCTTTGGTCGACCATGGCGAGGCCTGTTCTGAGTGGAACCTGTCCTGTTAAACCGCTGTATGGTCTTGGCCACCATGCTGCAGCTCAGTGTCAGGGTCTTCTTATAGCCTAGGCCATCTTTATGTAGAGCAACAATTCTTTTTTTCAGATCCTCAGAGAGTTCTTTTCCATGAGGTGCCATGTTGAATTTCCAGTGACCAGTATGAGGGAGTGTGAGAGCGATGACACCAAATTTAACACACCTGCTCCCCATTCACACCTGAGACCTTGTAACACTAACAAGTCACATGACACCGGGGAGGGTAATTGACTAATTGGGCCCAGTTTGGACATTTTTACTTAGGGGTGTACTCACTTTTGTTGCAAGTGGTTTAGACATTAATAGCTGTGTGTTGAGTTATTTTGAGGGGACAGCAAATTTACACTGTTACACAAAATGTACACTCACTACTTTACATTGTAGCAAAGTGTCGTTTCTTCAGTGTTGTCACATGAAAAGACATAATCAAATATTTACAAAAATGTGAGGGGTGTACTCACTTTTGTGAGATACTGTATATCATTGTTTATTCATAGCCTACAGACTGTCATCCAGCAGTCATTCCATATTAAATAAGTGTATTTTTTCATATAAAAAATAAACAAAATTTATAGATCTTTTAAAATTTATAGATAAATTTAAAAATCATAAACTATTTTCAGAATCCCCCTCCTCTGAAGTCGTCTCTCAATTAAATGAATTATAATTATTTTAACCTGTTTTAGTATAATTCTAAGCTGATAGACTATAGCAAGCACATGCACTACACATGTAAGTTCGAAACCTAATCTATTTATTGGAAAACTAATTAGTGACTAATAAGTTTATGATGGGAAATCTGTCATTCTGATCCACATCAGTCTGTCTAGACTTATCACCTGAATGTATACACATGTACCATTTAATCAGTAGCATCATCATTGTTTTTCACTCAGCTGATCAGTGTCCACATCATAACTGAAATAATCACTGATTAAGTTTGTTGTTCTGTTTTGTTGGCTTATTTTCCATTTTTATTAGGTTATTCAAGCATTTTAAAATGTCCATTGTTACTCTACAGAGAGTATAAGCGCTTTTCTCTGTCTTGATAATGATGTAATGGTTCAGGCGCATCACAGATTGCAAACAGAATTCATGACACATATCATTCACTACAGAATGTCAACAACTTGATCAAAGTATGACATTCATGAGGAAGTCACACCTAGCTAGCAAGGTTTTAGACATCTTTAAACATCTTTAGACATCTTGCTCCTTACACAATGAGCTTTCTTTGCAGAAAGGCTAGGCACAATTTTTCTGGTGAAATACATGTATGGTTTTATAAAGTTGAGGTGCCAAAGTATGTATCCAGTTTTGGGAAACATTTTTCAACACATTTTTTGTTGGCTTTTTGTCATAAATATGCCACAGAGACGTCGGACTGGTTTTCCGCGATGGTCACGGCAATTAACATGTCTTTTTAACATGAAGGTATAACTTTTGTGAAAACTGCTGTTTGATTCAGCAGGAGTTTCCAAACAGCAATATTCAGGCAGTTTCAAGCAGCTACAACCAGTGACTAGACATCTGGTGTAGTTGTACCACGTTTACTATAATTAAGCTAGCTACAAATCCCTGAGGTCATGTCAATAACTAATTCTGATGGACATAATTTTATTTTGCTACCACAAAAAGAAATTAATTAATACAAAGTTAGATTTTTGGGGGGGTTCTACACAGACTTCCCACATTTCAAAATAGAGACATGTGGAAAAGTTGGACATTGAACAAAATCCACTGATGTAAAATCCTAGGGATCAACGGAGCACACGCACATCTGAAGTCTCATCTGAAGTCTACTCATCTGTAAAAACTCAGGCTTCGTCAATATGCATGCCACTCTCCCAGGTTTGATGTCACATTCTCAAACCAAAGCTCAGCACTGTTCAATCGTCTCCAATCTAAAACCCAGTCCATCATCCTCCAGTTCTAGTGGCCCTACAAAATCTAACATCCTACTAGTATTCCCCTTTATTTTTCTATGTGGTTACAGTGATGCCATGGGCTTTCTGAAATGGAGAAATCCACAAGAATCCTTCATGACACCCCCTCCCCCACCCCCATACTCTTGTACATGAGACCTGGAAAATAGGGGGTGAAAATTCCTTCTAGTGCCAATGAGTAAATGCTAGACAGCGTTTGTACCAAGAAATGAAATTCAGTAAAAGAGAATTAAGGTTGGTCCCCCCAGGGGTGGAAAATGCCTCTGAATAACACCAGTAAAATTATTCCACTGCATTACCTGATTTTTTTTAAAGCAGCCTTTGCTTGGTCAGCACCACCCAGTTGCAAAGTGGGCCTAATAACCTTTCAACAGCTTCATTTTTCTGTATCTCCCTAAGCATTTTTGTACAGACAAGAATAAAGAAGGGGGTTAATATGCAGAAATGGCTCCTTTAGTGACATACAAATGTTCAGGGGTTAACACATGGAAGCTGAGGCAAGAATAACTGTTCACAAAAGTGTTAATAGCCATAACATTCGCATTCTCAATGGGTGGTAATGTCAGATTTCTGTAATGATTCTAACTAGATATTTCCTTATTCAGGCACCACTGGTAGATCTCAGAGCAATGAGAGGAGCCTGTTAAACTTCATACTATGGTATTAGTACTATCATAATAGTTGCAAACTGCTTCTCACCTCAGTCCCTGTTTCAATACTGCCATCAGGTTACTGTTAGTGTGAAGTTTAGGAAAAAGACACAATGTTGTTTAAATACCTTTGTGGTAACAGGAAGCATGCACATCTTCTGGTTGTCAGGAGGCACATTGCTGGTGGAGCTGCTTCTGAAGCAAAACCAACACAAATCATGCCTACCTCTAGGTCTAGGAGCGGGTCAGTCCTAGTGTTTTCTGTGGAACTCAACAGTGACAGTGGTGTCCAAGATTTGATCCACTAGTACCATTGAACACTCCTTCAGACTGTACCCCTTCCACCCTTCTCAATCAGTGATACATAATATCCACCTGCCCAGACATCGGAAGTCAGCACAGAGCCTGGCAAGCAAGGTTGGGTTTTCCTCCATATCTTAATAAGGGGGTTCCAGGGATGGACTGCTAAGCAGGAGGAGAGACATGGAAAATAATTCTGTATGACCAGGGTAACTGTATACAATATAGAACATAATTAATTTATCTGATTATTTTTAAAAGGATCAATATAAAGTGGCTTTGGGTTCTTTTTTTTTTTGAGGTAAGCTTGAGTCCCAGGTCTTTGATGGATAGCCAGACCATCTGCCCCAGTGATGACAGAGATATTGCCTATGATGCAGATTACCTTAGAGTTTCCATCTTCGTACACCTAAGAGGAGTCTTGCATTACTCCCAAATTTGCTTGCTGCATTGCATTTAGTTGGCCACCTTAGGAATGTTTTGGCCTTATTCCTCATAAGGCAAGACATGACTCCACTTACTTTGATTCTGAGCACAATAGAATCTCAGGAAAAAATGTTGTGCTTGAGGTATTCAATCTGACTGTTGGACTGTAGGTGATAGCATGAAGAGAGACTCTGATGTTCAACAGCTGACTAAATGTCTTCCAAATGTGATGTGAACTACACTTTGATCCGATATCCTCAGGCAGGCCAAACGGTCTGAACACCTCACTAAACATGTGTTCTGTGGTTTCCACATAAAACTTGGGCAGGGGAACAAGTCTGGGAAGTGCTTGATGATCAAATGCTCATAGGACTATAATACAGTGCAACACAATATGAGACTGCACTTTAGTGCATTGTGGAATAGGTGGGTAAGGGTTCCAGCAACCAGCAGTGGGAAGGTGGCAGGCAGTTCTAGACTGTGCACACACTTGACAAAATCTATGATGTCTCTGACTAGGCAAGGCCTCCAAAACCTAGAATGGACCAAAGACAATGTGTACTAGATTCCAGGATGACTGGAGCTCAGGGACTTGTGCACCCAGTAGAAAACCAAGTTTATTAACTTGTATCTCAATAATGTGCCAACTTTCCAGGGCTACTATGCATGAGGGAAGCAGGTTTGCTTTGTTGATTGGTTTCCCATTACGTTCTTTAAATTGCAGGGATAGTGTGTTTGGTTTGGCCTCAGAAGGGAATTAAAAAAAAGAATGCATATATACTATAAAGAACTGGTTCTGCGTATCCCTGAGTACATCGTTCACAAAGGACCACAACATGGAAGGGACACTAACCAGACCATATAGTATCACCAGGTAGTCATAGTATCCTTTAGCACTGATAAACTCCATCTTACAGACATCACTCTTGTGGATCCAACTCTGGCATATACACAGTGTGTGCTGGGCAGGTCAAATTCAGTAAAAATAAATTCACCCCTCTCACTTGCCATGCAATAATGGCATTTAACCATAACTGCATTCTAAACTAGATAATCTATATAGGGGTGCAGACCGCCCCCTTTCTTCTCAACAAAAAAGAGACTGCAGCAGTTGGCAGTGTGAAGGAAAATATATAATCATTTGATCCATAGCAAACATTTCAGGATAGGACTAGGGGTATGCTTTGCTATAAGGAGGAGTGTCACCTGGCAGCAAGTATATGCCACAATCTTATGTACAGTGTGGGGGTCTTAGATTTGCTAAAACAATCGGGTTCTCAGGGGAAAGCATGAGAAGGAGGGCAATGATTTCATGTTTGAGTAAGTCTGTACACATGTTCAGGGGGATAGTGCACTTGTCACAAAGGCCAGATCCTAATAGGCTTTTGTCCAGAGATTTAATGAACAAAGGGGAAACACAGGACATCAATGACCATGCTTAGTTAGATAGTTTAGCTAGATGTTTAAATAGCTTCATCCTTACAATTATTAGAATCAATAGAGTCAACAAAGGCAGGAAAAAACAGAGGATTAGAGCGTCACATTAACCACACAGGGACGGAATATTTTCAATTTCCTACCAAAGGCGTAGAATAGATGCTTATGTTCTGGGTTGTGAGCTGCATTACTAGCAGTTCTTTAACAGACAGGAGGAGGACATTGGGGTGTTTGCAAATCGATTTATATTCTTTTATATCTGATAAATCCTTGTATTTTAAGTAAGGATAAAGTTGTAGAGATGTTCCAAACCTATTCTAAGTGGTTTCTCAGGAAAACATGAACCAGTTTATTTTCCAATATAGACTTTTTTGGTGATTAAAACTAACATGTTCAGTGGCACTTTAATACTGCAAGCCTGGGCTTGGATGAATTACCTCTTAAAGCTGGTCTTCACTCCATGGGGAAACTTACTTAGGAGCCTCCATGGATGAGACCCATGTTCTGATGTTCCCCTACTTTGTTACTTTCAATGAACAATGGTACAAAAAATAGAAAATGGACTATCATTTTACAGTTTTCCTGTATTTAGAACAAACAAATGAAGCAAAGCTGTCTGAGACAACACAGTGACATAATATGACTTGTGTTTTGTAAATAAGAAGTTAAATGAAAGCATTACTCTTTGTGGCATCTTAAAAAGTGCATGAACATACAACAATTTAGTAAGATTGAAATGTACTTAATGCTGCTTTTTTTTTTTTTACCTACTTTAAAATAATTTATTACATTGGGGACCTCATTAGACTTTGTGGTTGAAATAATTGCACAGATAATCATATTTAACCATATTTAGCTTTAATAGATAAAAGCTTTAACAGAGCTATAACCATGCCTAAAAATGAAAGAAAGAAGAAAAAAAAAAGACCCCAGCATAATTATATGAAGTTTAGATGATAATTCCTGCAGGGCATTGGAGTGGTCTGATTGATGCTCCATTGCTTTTCAATAATGAATGCAATATTAATCTTTCTGTTAGTTCTGTGGTTTGACTAAAGGCTTACGGAAATGTAGTTAGCAAGTGTAACATACAACACTGTATGTTCTACAGCAAATATGTTCTCATGAATGCATTTGTAACTACTAGCATGACTTAATTCATCTGAAAAATTGTGAAGGTTAGTTTTAGAGGCAGAGTTAGCATTAACAGTGTTTCTTAGGACTACATTCATATGAATTTTAACAAAAACCAACCATCATACCACCATTTGCTTGGATTTATATCGATTCCTAATGAAACGAAACAGGAAACTTTAGGTGACTTGTAATTGTTTAAGCATTTGAAAGATTAAGCTCTTAAATTACACCCAAATAAGACAAAATAATGTATTTGTAAACTGATATAGTAAATCAACTACCTTTCTTAAAATATAATACTTTTGTCTTTAAAAGTCGATCACCCAAACGTCTTTGTCTCTCTTGAGATTTCCCTTAACATTTCACACAGTTTTATCTGTCACAACTTATCTACTTAATGAGGATGTGAACAAATAGCTTGTATAGACAGTATGGTAACCAATCCTGCAGTATTGTGTGATGTGATGACACTTGAAGCACCATGTTAAATAATATTATGATTGCCCATGTCATTGTGAGACAATTTCATAGCAGCCTATTGTATCACATGTCCATTTATTATGGGCAAGTTATGGGATTGGATAAAATTAGTGCATAAAAACAATTATATATGTCAGAATCACTAAATATTTGGTGTTTTAGTTTTTAAATAAAGCTGTTTCTGTTAAGCTCCTCAGTTTGTGATGTTGGTAACATGTTGCTGTTATTTATTTAATTGATTAATATTAAATAAATTAATTTGCCTATTGCCTATTTCTTCTGTTTTTGTGTATCTCATATTAAATAGTTTTAGATCTTCAAACAAAATACAACATAAAATAAAGGCAACCCGAGTAAACACACAATACAGTTTTTATTTTTTTATTGAAGCAAAAAAAGTTATCCAACACCTATAACCCAGGTGAAAAACTAATTGCCCCCTTAAACTTAAAATCTGGTTGTGCCACCTTTAGCACGCTTCCGATAACTGGAGATTAGTCTTTCACTTACTTCTCATTGCCTTGCTGCATAATCCAGTTATGCTTGAGTTTCAAATTATGGACTGAAGACTGGACATTCTCCTTTTCATTTTCCCTCAAATATTGAAAATTGCCCAGGCCCTGAAGGCATCGCCACACCATCACACTGCCACCACCATGCTTGACCATAGATATGATGTTCTTTTTATGGAATTCTGAGTTTGGCTTACACTGGATGTAACAGGACCCCTGTCTTCCAAACAGTTCCACTTTTGACTCATCAATCCACAGAACATTCTCCCAAAAGGTTTGAGGACAATCAATGCGTATTTTGGCAAATTCAGAGGAGTCTTAATGTTCTTCTGGGTTTGCAGTGGTTTTCACAACTCTTCAATGGAGTCATGAACTGTGACCTTTACTGATGCAAGAGAGGCTTGTTTGTCACGTTTCAAAGGTAGATGTGGAAGCAATCGCAGATTTTAAACGTTTTATTATACGAACCAACAAAAACACAAAGGATACTTAGACTGATGAAAAACACTGTGGTACAGACTACACAATAAACTAACAAGACCAAAACACAGTAACATGGAACACACTAATCTAAGACAAACTTAAGACAGGGAAGTAGTGCAAACAATGGCTATATATAAGCATGCCTATTAACAGAAACATGATTCAGGTGCAGGTGGTCATGTGACACATTGTAGTACAGTGCAGTGGCTGATGGGAACTGAAGTCCAGAGTTACCTCCTTGATATATGACACTGTTGATCATTTGATGTTGTCCTTGGCTCATTGGTGACTTCCTAGAATCTAGGAATGTTTAGATTAATAATTAATCTAACCATTTCTTTACTTTTAATGTTGAAACATGTAGATCTTTTTTTTCTTTTTCTTTCTGAATGAGTGATTATTCAGTTTTTTCCTTAATAATTGGTAAATAAAGAGAGTTTAAAACTCAAAGGGGGCAATATTACAAATTTAGCACAACTCACGACATGGCGACGTAAATAACAGTTAGACCTTTTTTTGTTCAAAACGCGTTTATTTTAGATACATAGATTAATGATTTGTTGTTGTTTTATGGCTCGGACAGTGTGTTAACACAGTCAGAACTGTAAATCAGGGTTGAAGTCCATATTCGGCCGCTCGGGGGATCTAAAGCCACAGCTAGTTCCTCTGTGGTTTGATGTGGACGGTTTCAGCACAGGTATTAATGAATTCTTAATTCTAATTCTAATTCTAATTCTAATGAAATTCTAATGAATTCTTTATCTCAGAATGCAGCACTTAAAGGTGTACTAAAAGACAGCGACTGTTTAAACACAGCAAAGTGCTTAACAATGCCCGAGTTCAATGGCAAATGTTCGGAGGCCAGTAGCCCAAGAAAGTGCCGTCGGAGCAGCTCAAGCAGCGGAAGTGCGCGGAGTCGAAGTGGTCCGATAACAAAGAGAAGAGCCGGAACCGCTTCCGGATGGGCGGCTCGCGCAGTCAGTCCAGATCGAGAGAATGAGAGAAGTTGGCCTGGGCTGATGAGCGGGACCGGGGACACTATGCAGGCTCGAGATCTGATTACTACGAAAAGAGAGATGATAACCAAAGGCAAAGACAAGAAGCCTTCATCGCCAGGCCCTTGCAAGAGCATGAGAGAATCGGTGAGCTGAGGTCTGGGGCTATTCACCAAGAGTCTGAGACCCTGACTCAGATGAACACACTCAGTTGAAGAGGATGTGAAGAACAGCAGCTCTGAGACAAGGTCAGAAGAGTAGAAGAAGAAGAAGAAGAAGAAGAAGAAAAAGAAACGAAAATTGAAAAAAAAGAAAAGTCGCAAGCATTCAGAGGACACAGAATCAGAAAGTGACTCAGAAGAAGAGGTCAAGAAGAAGAAGAAAAAGAAGAAAAGTAAAAGGAAGAAATTAAAGAAGAAGAAGGCTAAAGAGAGCTGCAAAGAGTCAAGCAGTTCCAGCAGTGATCAGTCCGCAGAGGAAGATGATGATCTCGGAGAACTGTGACCCGGTGAAGGTGCTGCCATGGCGGAGTACGTAAAAGCAGGCAAGTGTATTCCAAGGAGAGGTGAAATTGGCCTTACCAGTGATGAGATTGCGGACTTTTTATAATTTAGTATGAATGTCATACTTCTTAATGTGCTAAATTTACTGAGGAAGTCATTTATCAACCTTGTGCTGTGTTTTATTTTCTCCTCTTGATTAAAAAAGCTTTGAGTCTGAAGATTATCTATCTTATTAATGTTCATAGAGCCATGTAAACATCATTCAGTCTAGATTTAAAATGTACAAATAAATACACTGAAAACACACATCTCTCTCTCTCTTCTTCTCCGTCTGTCTCTTTTTCTCCTCCCCAGTGTCCATTTTTGTCACTGTCTCTATTACTCTCCTTCTCTCTGTCTCATTTTCTCCTGCGCTGTCTCTGTCTCGCTCTCTTCTTCTCTCTGTCTCTTTTTCTCCTTCACTGTCTCTCTCTCTGTCTCTCTCTCTTCGTCTCTCCCTGTCTCTTTTTCTCTTTCCCTGTCTCTCTGCCACTCTTTCTATTGCTTTCTCTTTCTTTCTGTCTCTTTCTTTCTCTCCTTCTCTCCCTCTGTCTCTTTTTCTCCATCCCTGTCTTTATCTCTGTCTTTCCGTCTGCACTCTGTCTCTCTTTCTCTCTGTCTTTTAATCTCTTTGTCTCTTTTTTCCTTTTCTGTCCCTTTATCGCTCTCTGTCTATCTCTCTGTCTCCTTTTCTCCCTCTCTGTCTCTCTCTTTGTCTTTCCCTCTGTCAATCTCTCTCTCTCTCTCTCTCTCTCTCTCTCTCTCTCAGGCCCAAGGCTGTAGTGAACGCTTTACACACACACAGGTTACATCTGCAGTGTGATGATAAGGCTCGAGCTCTTGCTCCTCAGTTTCAGCACAGCAGTTTGTTTTGAGTCACATATTCATAACCGAGCGCTATCAAACATGTTCTGATTGAGGTGCCTTGGCCTCCGCGATCACCTTAAAGTAAGGAACACAACACAACAGGATGAGAGGACGCGCTGCTATAGCAAAACATGATCAGCGACACGGCTGTATGACAAAGCAGGGTTGGTTATCCCTACAAGAACACGTCCCGTGGTGATTTATTCTTCTTATAACACAGAGGAACTTCACAGCTATTACAATGGCACGGTGTACTTTTTATCTGTTTGTAGTTACATTAAACATTGTGGAAACCTCCACGAAACAAGTTCCTGTTATTACTTATGTTCTAGCACCCGTAAAGAGTCATCTCTTATTTTCTCTATCACGATCTTAAGATAAAAAAACCCCTCAAAACTCAAAGTTACAGGTTCATGTCAACTTCATATCAATGAATAAACGACTTTTTTGTTCAAGAACCACCCATTTTGTATTCCGTTTACTCTTGGACGCGTCTTATCCATCACCCATCATACAAGTATAATCAATAAACATAACGTGTTAAATCCAGCACATTATTATAGACCTGTGAATTGCAGCTGCGTTACTGTCAGAGTTGCTGTTATAGAAAATGAAGCAACACCTTCTGACCAATCAGAATCCAGATTTCAGTAACACTGCATATTAAGCAGTGATTCTAAATATTTCTACAGTGATCACAATCCCTGGCACTCTTGTTGGATGTAAATGTGAAAAGTCTTTGTCAAACTAATGTATTGTTAGTTTATAGTTAGTTTAGGACCTAGGTGATGCTGTGCTCTTGGAGGAATTTTGGAAGGTTGGCCACTTCTGTGAAGGTTCACTACTGTGCCGAGTTTTTCCATTTGGAGATAATGCCCCTCACTTTTGAGTCCTAAAGCCTTTGAAATAGCTTTGCAACTCTTCCCAGACTGATGTATTTCAATCACCTTCTTCCTCATCATTTCTGGAATTTCTTCAAATTCTGGCATAATGTGTTACTGGATAAGACCTTTTAACCAACTTCATGCTGTTGTAAAAGTTATATTTAAGTGTTGATTTCATTGAACAGGGTTTGCAGTAATCAGGCCTGGTTGTGTCTAGTCCAGCTGAACCCCATTATGAATGCAGTTTCATAGATTTGGGGCAGTAACTATGGGGGCAAATACATTTTCACACAGGACCAGTTGGTATTGGATAACTTTTTTGCTTCAATAAATAGCATTATCATTTCAAAACTGTATTTTGTGTTTACTCAGGTTGTCTTTGTTTTATCTTAGATTTTATTTTAATTTCTGAAACTATTTAGTATTAGATATACAAAAAACAGAAAAAATACTTTTTCACTGTACTGTATTATCATGGCTGTGTGCTGCTTTGGTAAATCCTTAAGAAACATAAAACATACCAGACTGGCGTAGGGTGGACATGGCAGTTGGCATTTACTTGTTTTTCCCTGCATACTTATGTAGAATTTGCCCATTTTCTTAATTTAACAACCCTTTACTCTCCTGTCTCATTCCTTCTCATATAAAAAGAAAAGTGATGTTCAGGACCTCCCACACTTTTATTTGGTCTTTCCTCTGCATATTTCTTTGAATTTCTGAAATATTAGCAAGCCTGAAATATTTTATAATTACACCACAAACTTGCCTGAATTCCTTCTACATGTTGTAATGTTGTCAACATTTATGATATTCACATTTCAGAGCATGCTGTAATTTCTACATAAATATCATCAAAATTCACTATTCACTAAAACAAACTATTTTTGGTCTAACCTCAAGTCCAACAACTATGGCAGTAGAAACCTTGGCTTTGTTTGATCTTTAAGATTTACTTTTTTCTGTCTTTGATAAAACATTAAACATGGAGTAAGAACGTCATGCCAAGCAAAGTTAAAATTCATGATTAAATAGTTACAATGGCCATAAAAATAATAATTTATATGATAGAATGCAGTGCTAGTAGAAAAATACCTGAATACACAAATGTTCTCAGTAGCTGGAAATTCAAAGCACCCCGGTCAGAGGCCCTTCTATTAGCTTGCGACCAACACAAACAGCAGAAGAAAAAATCATCTTTGTAAAAATGTAAAGGGTGTCTGCCAGGTGAGCCGTTTTTGCTGTTATCACAATAAATCACATGTGAAACTTGGACAAGAGTGTGCACATAAGCATGGTCTTTGTTTTCTATTCCACTTATAAAGGTTGTGTCTCAGGAGAGTAATCAATGCTGAGGCATTACTCTCTCTCTCTCTCTCTCTCTCTCTCTCTCTCTCTCTCTCTCTCTCTGTATGTGTGTGTGTGTGTGTGTGTGTGTGTGTGTGTACATATGTGTGAAAAATAAATTAAGAGAAAAAGACAGGGTTTTGTAGGGAAGACAACAGTAACTGTAGACATTATGTGTGTATGTGTGGTCATACATGTTTACATGAGTCTTGTCAGTGTGTACTGAGAAAGCAGCTTTTGCCAAAAATCAGGAGATTGATTGAACCTGCAGTGAGTGATGTGACTCTTAGGATGTCTGGGTAATGAAGTACTATTTTCCTTACTGTGTGGTTGGCCTTGGCTTTCTGAGGTCAGAACAAGTGCAAGACATTACTCACCATATTCATAAAAAAAGAATTCATATTCAGTATTTTTAATCTTATTACGGTAATGCTTTACCCTTAATGTTAACATATTAACACATTAGTTAACATAAACAAACCATGAACTTCAGCTTGAATACACCACAAATAACATTAACAAATAAACTAACACTAGTGTTATTCATTCATTTTTCATTTTCAGTAAGAGTTTTATTCTGCTTGGGATGGGGGTGGATCTGGAGCCCTTCCCAGGAACACTGGATGTGAGGCGGGAATACCCAGCGGTACCCAGAAGAAACCCATTGGGAGAACTTGCAAAACTCCACACAGACAGTAACCAGAGCACAGGATCAAACTGGGGACCCTGGAGCTGTGAGCTGGAAACACTAACCATGCTGCCATTCACTTTTATTCATTGATTGTGAGCTTTTGAGTAAAATTAGGCCCACAGAGATCAATATGAACCAACACCTGAACTAAATGTGAATAGGAAGTTCTAATATTTATACCCTAGACAGTAGTTTATCAGAATTTAGGGAAATGTGGTAATTTAATTGTTGATAACTTTTGTGGTCTTTATTTTTAGTCACGGTTTGAATAAACATTTGTCAACACAGGTGGATTTAGTTCACATTTAAATAAATGGCAATTAATACACATGCTAATTTTACCTTGTTAGCATTATTTATGTTGTACTAATGCCGAATTTCATGGTTTCTTAATGTTAATGTCATGGATATGGCGAAATAGGCACTGGACTACGATTCCCATCAGCTACTGCACCTCACTTGATCACGTCACATGATTGCACATGATTCACATTTTGGTTTAATTAGCAATGGTATTTAAATCATTTCTCTTTGTTACAGTTCCTGTTGTGTCTGTGTGTCTGTATATTTTGCTGTTTTGTGTGTATTCTCCTCATTAGTTGTTATTTTTACACTCTGCACAATAAACGGTCTGCACTTGCATCCAACTTCGCCTCCATCTCATGACAGTTAACTAATGCAGTAAATAATGTTCATAAAGGGAACATTAATATTAAGTGTTCTTTTTTTATTAATATAGAAACATTTTTGCACAAATAATAAGTAAAGATAAAATATTTTCTGTATGTGATTTTACATGGAAAATTCAGACAGTAACAACACTGACATGCCACAAAGTGGAATAATATGTCTAAAAAGTTTATAGATTTGTTTGGCTTCATTCATTAATGTAGGTTTCATTCATTAACTAGAGTTACTCACTAGCCATCACGCTCTCTGTTTTCAGACATTCTTTCATTTTCTTCAGAAATGGAGCATAAAGGTGAAAAAGGCATGACTTTTACTTATTGGTTTACTTAGGTGTGGAGCCTAAACTCCTCCTGATGCTGTACTGTAACTTACAGTGTCTCCTGCCTCCCTGACACACACTCCAGACATAGTAACTTTTAAACATTTCTCCAAGCCCAAATGATTCTTATTATTTTTTATATTTTGTGATGGAGCAATGGCAAGTGGGGTGTAGGAGTGAATGTTAGCCACCCACGCTCTGTAGAACAAGTTCCCCTTTCTTCAGGCTACAGACTGTTTGCTTTACAGAGGACCAAGTGGAAAGAATCAAAGGCAGGACTAGCACATGAAATGTAACACAGAGAAACGCTTTTTTTTTTTGGTCATGCATAATAATTCCATTTTCACTTGTGCAACTGAAAGATGGTTTTGGCCTTGAATCATACAGAGGGAGAAATTAATTAATTAATTAATTAACAAAATATCAAGTTGTACTGTACTTGCACACACTATCATTATTAGAATCTATAACCCAGATCTATATCACTATTTCAGAGAAGTATATTTAGGATTAGTTTTGTTTTTTTTGTGTCTTCCCTGAATCAGTATCATACTGACTTTAAGACCCATTGTGCATGGTAGGGACCAGAATGGAAAAGTTCAAAGGTAATCTTCAGGTTTGCCACTAGATTTTTCCAGAGAGCTCTATGAACAGTGGCTTGGTAGTATAAAATGACCTTTTCCATACCAATAGCTTGTGTAATCACTCTCCCACACACTGACTGTGTGGCTAGACTGCCCAAAGGGCACAATTATTCTCAATGTTATTTCTCTTTTACTGTTTTCTTTGGTATTCCATTCCTTTTTGGAACTCTGGGTTGTTCTTGTAAGCTGAATGTAGCGGCTTATATGGAACTGATTCTAATCAACAGTCATTTTCCTCCATATGTGCCCGCTGACTCGACTGCCACCACTGCCCCATTTTCCTGTAACTTTTTATTTTTGAACTCTGTCTCTGAGGGCACGTTATTTGAGTGCCACGTTATTTTGGTAATAGTGGAGAAGGAGTATGAGGCAAAGTCTTGATCTTTGGTTCTTGTCTCCCTCGGTTTTCTTTTTCCTCAAACACACACATGCATATACAAACTTACATATTGTCAGACACACATTCCTGCTTTCCCACCCTCCAGTGCGGTAAGTGATTAAGTTCCAAACAACATTATCACCCACACATGGCATGGTTTCTATAGGTCACCAGTCTTACATCATTATTAACTCTGTTCTCTTTTTACGTGCCCTGGACACGCCTGGCCAGTTTACTGGACCAATGACAAGTACAAGTATCACCCACAAGCAGCGCTGTCTCCAGCCAGTACTTCCCTTGGTTTGATTTATAATTTCCATTGAATGTGTCAAGTGGGTCTCTTTCATTCCTTTCATTCACAAACAAGAGCAAAAGAGGATCCACCCCATTTTAACAAACAATGTCACTCCTTTCCTGTCAAGCAGAGTTAAGATACCAAATAAAGAGCTTGTCTTACTCACATAGTGCTAGTTCATGTATGAGTGATGTCCTGTTCAGCAGGGTAACGTCAACAGAAAATAAATTGACTTATTGTAAAAGTAAGAGTGTGTGTGTGTTTGTGTGTGTGTGTGTGTGAGAGAGAGAGAGAGAGAGAGAGAGAGGGAGAGAGGGAGAGAGAGAGAGAGAGAGGAGAGAGAGGAGAGACAGAAGTGCATACTATTCACCAATATATCAAATTTACAATCCGCAAAAAGGAGCCTTCATCACTAGACACAATGTAACTTAAACATTGTGTTTAAGTTAATTAGCTGATTTTGGTTTGTTTACGCCGTGTGTGTGTGTGTGTGTGTGTGTGTGTGTGTTTCGGTAACCATTTTGCTGTCTGTTAAAGTGGCTACCAGCCAAAATACCATAAATTCTAAAAGGGTTTCATATTATTTTATCCTCTCTTTATTATGTGTCACTTTGAAGGGTTGTGAATCGATGCTCTCAAAGGAAGCAAGAGGGAATTTAAATAATCGCTTCTTCTAAAAAATAACCTCAAGAAAGAACTTAGTTTTGTGTAAACTTACTGTAATTACGTCTTCTGTGCTGAAGCCCACTATATCTGTGTGGCTTCACCATGTGTACAGGTTGAAACTGCACCCAGAGTGTATCCAAAATGAAATCCTCCATTAAAACCTTTCACTCTCCGCCAGTCCATCATCTTGCTATAAAACGTCTGATAAATTACTGCCTCCTGTCACATCCGAACCGCAGACTCTGCCCCAGTGAGGGCGATTTATTACTTTTCCTTCTCTCCCTCTTTCTTTCCCTCCATCCCTCTTTCTTCCACTGCACCGACCATCTCTGGTTTGCTCGGTTACTTTTCCAGACCACGTAGTGGTGTGAGTCCAGAATCATCCAGAAGACCCTCAAAAGACTCAGATGTTTCTTTGATTTCTTGCTGCCTCTCTAAATGTTCTGTGAAGTTGAGTGCTTCTGCAGTAGAACCCCTTCGGTCTGGTGATTTTGGTCTTGGAGACTTTGTCACCATCTTCCCTTAGAAAATGCCATAGATCTCTACCTATTCAGTAGATCAGTGGGTTTGTGCAAATAACTAAGTAAATAAAACAATAAATAAGAGGCACTCATGTAAAACACACTGTTTTACTGTTTACTGCAGGTAATTATCACAGCTAGTCTTCTTACAACCATGGCAGGATTATAAAAACAACATTTATGCCTATCAGTATCCCTTAGTGAACAACTTTTATTGCTTGTTTCTATGTGTGAGGTGGTTTATGTAAGCAAAATAGGGAAGTGCTGGTCATATTGTTTCTAGTGGTGTTAAAATAGCAAGGGAAAGTAGCAAGGATGATTCTTGTCATTCATTCATCTTCAGTAACCACTTTATCCTGGTCAGGCTGCAGTGGATCCAGAGCCTATCCCAGGAACTTTAGCCATGAGGCAGGAATACACCCTGAGTGGTACCTAGTTCATCACAGGGCATCATGTGCACACTGGCCAATTTAGTCAAGCCACTTGCTGGCATGTTTTTGGGAGGTGGGAGAAAATGTCTGGGTTAGGCATTTAACCCTGTTCCCTGAGAAGGGAACAAGGCGTTGCATGAGCTTTACGCTGTGGGAAGCGCCCTTGAGCATGACTGGTATCTGAAGCTTGTGTAACATCATGCCTATTTATAAGTCTACCATGATCAGATGATGTGGCAATTAAGCGTGATGCGTGATATAAAAACGCCACCTCTGAACTGTGCAGTCAGCCTCTATTATGTGAAGAAAGACGCAATTCACAGGCATTCCCTTGTATGACAAAGCTATGCAATGTTTCCTTCCCTTATCAGAGAACAGGGTTACATGCGAAACCCAGACGTTCCCTTTCAAAGGGAACTCAACATTGCGTAAACTTTACACTGTGGGAATGAGAATACCCACTCCGTCATACTGAGGGCATGGCCTGTTCAAAAGGTCTGAGCCCGAGGGTCACTGCAAGACACTCGAGCCTGGGCTGGAACGTATATTCAGGTTGTAATATCAAATGAATATGTGTGGCATAGACCACCCTGCTGCAGCACATACATCCTGTAAGGGTACCCCTTTGGACAAAGCCTTCAAAGAGGTAACCCCCGCTAGTGGAATGAGCCCTAATGCCCAGAGGCGTAGTGAGACCATGCGCCTCTTAACCAATAGAGACTGCTTCCACTTTCCAATTAGAGATGCGCTGCTTTGACACAGCATCACCCCTACTGTCACTGCCAAAGCAGACTAGCAGCAGCTCTGACTTACACCACTGTGGTGGACGTAAGTACAGAGAGCCCTTTAGTAGGTGCAATTTCTCTTGTTCTGTTGTGAGGAACGGAGGAGAGCAGAAAGCCTGCAACACTACTGGCTGGGCAGCAGACGCAGGTACTTTAGGAATATAATTCGACCTAGCATATAGGATGGCCTTGGCTAATCCAGGGGAAAAGTCAAATCAGGAAGGGGCAACAGAGAGAGCTTGTAGATCTCCTACTCGCTTGAGAGATGTCAGGGCCAGCCGAAGAGCTACCTTTAGAGACAGAAGCTTCTCAGAGGCTGACTCTAAGGGCTCAAATGGGGCACCTGACAGACCTTCCAGGACCACAGAAAGGTCCCAGGAAGGTATGTATGGTCTGCGGATGGGCCTCAGCTGCCTGACACCATGCATAAACCTTGAAGTCAGAGGATGTTGCCCCACAGATGCTCCATCAATAGGGGCGTGGCTGGCCAAAATGGTGACCACGTAGACCCTGATTGTTGAAGTAGCCAACCCTGCTGAGAAACGTCCTTGTAAGAACTCCAGGACTGTAGCTACTGTGCAGTTCACTAGGTCTAGCTCATGTTCCTCATACCATGAGACAAAAAGTCACCACTTGAGCACATACAATTTCCTCGTGGATGGTGCTCTAGCATTCAACATGGTCTCTACAACTGAGGTTGTGAAACCAGAATCTGTTTGCTGGTGCCCCCAGGTGCCAGACCCACAGTTTCTGTAGTTCTGGCCAAGAGTGATAAATCAGCCCTCCAGCCTGAGACAGTAGATCCCTGTGGACGGGAATCTCCCAAGGAGTGCCATCGAGCAGGGATATTATCTCTGAGAACCATATTCGAGCTGGGCGATAAGGTGCTACTAGCAGATGTAGACGGTCCTGGCCCACTCTCGTTAGAACTTGTGTGAGCAGAGCAATCGGGAAAAAAGTGTACAGATGTGACTTTGACCATGTGTGCACCATGGCGTTCAGCCCCAATGGTGCAGGAGGAGAAAGGGCGAACCACAGCGGGCAGTGTGTTGTCTCCTCGGAGGTGAACACATCCACCTCTGCTTGGCCCAACCTCCACTATACAGACTCCACCACTTGAGGATGGAGCCACCAACCCCCCAGCCTCAGCCCCTGCCTCAACAGGATGTCTGCCCCGACTTTCCAGTTGTAAGGAATATACATTGCACTCACTGACAAGGACTTTCTATCTGCCCAGAGAAGAATTAGTTGTGCCTGCCTCAACAAGTGGCATGAACATAACCCTCTTTGGTGGTTGATATATGAGACCACTACTGTGTTGTCTGTCACAACTAACACATGGTGACCTCTTAATTGAGGAAGAAAGAATTTCAGTGCTAGAAATATGGCCCGCATTCCTAGGCGATTTATATGCCACTCCACTGTTTAAGACAGTGCCCCAGCCATCGTCTTGTGATTAGGACACACCCCTAGAGTGTAACCCAAGGTTAGTTACCGGGGACATCTCCAATTTCTCAGCGCATGTAGGCATTGCCGCATGACATTGATTACTCTCAGAGGTTTTGTCCTTGGACAAAACCCCTGACATTTCAGCCACCACTGAAATGGTCTTATGTGCAATAGGCCCAACAGTATGACATTGGCTGCTGCTGCCATAAGCCCTAACAGTCTCTCATAGAGAGTGGAAGGGATGCCCAGATCCAGCTTTATCTTGCTCAATGTTGATAGGATTAACCCTATGCATGTTGGGGATAGAAATGCCATTATCGTAGTAGAATCCCTAGAAAATAACCCCTAGAAAAGTTTATTTGCACTGGAGAAAGCATACTTTTCTTGAGGTTCAACCTGAGCCTCAAGCTGTCTGAAGAAGACGCACATCTAAAATTGACCACATACTCCCATAATTTTTTGCGGACCAGCAAATAATTGTTGTAAAAACCTCCCTCTGGGAACGGGGTACATGTTCTATGGCCCCTCTGTCCAAGAGGGATCCTACTTCCTGTGCTAATGTCGGGCTCTGCTCTGTACTGACTATTGTGGTGAGCACACCTCTGAACCTGGGGTGGGTCAAGCTCTGAACTGGACCCGTAACCCTTTTCTACGGTAGTCAGAACCCATGGAGACACATTTGGCATGCTGCCAGATGGTCTTTTAGTGATGTTAACTTTTCCACATTCTATTGGAGGAAAAGCATCAGATTTTCATTGCCCTGTGACAGCTCGCTGTCAAGAGAACACTGAAAACTTGGGACAGCCTTGGCTTGGAGGCCCTACAGTAGTACTAGGGGCCAAATGCTCTAACAACCTCATGTCCCCTGATACGTCCCTCATTCCTCCTTTGTTTGCTTGGCCTTTATGACCATTCTCAGATCAGGCCTATTAGCAGGCTGTGACTGTGGCCTCCTGGTTCCCCTGGCTCTCCACAGGGGGAAGCAGGCTGTCACATTCATCTTCTGTGCCTCCCTTGCACTAACGCTGGCCTGGGCTCCACTACTGGATGACCAGGCGAACTTGGCACGACGGGGCTGAATGCTGCCGTATGTCAAGCTCACTCATCAGGTCTGCTTGGTAGGACTGCAACACTGCCATTGTATGCAGTGACCCACAAGCAAGACCGACTGCTGCATAGGCCTTGTCCACCAGTGCAGAGGTGGCCTTACATGGCTTGGAAGGCAAAACCGGCCCCCTAAATTGCCTGCCATCGAAGGAGAGAGGTAGCTCACAAGCATCTCCTCTTCCTTCGGCATAGTTAAATAGCTGTGCTGTTCATTCCCCACAATGGCAGAATAATCCAACATAGTGGGGTTATAAATATGGCTTATGCATGGTTTTCCCCAGAAGCATGATATTTCATAATGCACTTCTGAAAAAAAGGGGAGTTTTCTGAGGTGTGAGGGAGATTTCTTTTCACTGGAGAAAAAAAAGCTTGTCCAGCCTTAGTAATCACTTCAAGCAGCTCTTTAAGTGCCTGAGAGCTGCACTCAATTTTTGGCTCACCCTTCTGGCTCCTCGGAGTCAGAGAGGAATTGTTATTATATTTTTGGATTTTGGCTTTTGACTTTCCATAGTGGAAGGAGGAGTCGCAACGTGAGCTCCAAAATTCGGCGGAGAGCCGGAGCCGGAAGACAGAGCAAGAGATAGAGCAGCACTCGTCTCCGGCTCCTCTTCCAGATCCATACGAGATCCCTAGGATCTGAGCCCAGATCTGCGAGGCTCTGAAACCCAACTCCCTTCGGCCAAGAAGAGAGCGAGCCACGAGCGGAACTGCCTAATTGTAAGGCGTTCACAATGTGCACAGTCAGACCTCTCGAGGGCTGACCTGGCATGCTCCATCCCCAGACACTTCACACAGAAAGTGTGTCTGTCTCCCCGGTGATGAAACTCTAGCAAGGCGTGACACACTTCTTGAGTTCTCTCTCAATAAGGCTGACGGCGCGGTTCACAGGTGCCATTTTTATATCACCCTGAGAACTTTATTTACTTTCAAGCAATTACATAGCCTAATACTGGTGCTGTCATTATAATTAAGGATGCTTCACTTTTAGAGCAGCAAACAAACAAATCTGATTTTCAAGCTTGAAAGTAAACAAGAATTAAACAAAAGCAAACTCAGAAAAAGACAGAAAAATCCAATGACAGACATTTAAACTGAATCTAGTGCATATTGTGTCAAAAGTTTAGGGAAGCTAAATAAGGCCAGATCCAATGGAAGGTGTGGTAGGCCAGTTGTATGTCTGGAAAGTCAGGAGTGCTTAGACTCCTGATGAAAAGATTTTACGGCTGTCAGAGAAAGTGATGGGGAGACAGAGACACAGCAGGGTGAAAAGTGCAGCATACTGCAGCACTGTGTCTGTCTGGGCTTTGAAGCACTGAAACAGTATTCACTGTATACAGAGTGAAGGGTGGTCTGGTAGGATAGTGCATCTTTTGTTTTTTAATTAACCATCTTTTTGTAGGTGAACACGGATATCTACTGAATTGTGTGTCTTTAAAAGGATCAGAAATGTGTTTTAATAGATGACATACTCAGTGTCTGTGTGGGTTTCTTCCGGGTTCCCCAGTTTCCTTCCATATCCCAAAAACATGCCAATAGGTTGATTGGCTACACTGAATTGCCTTTAAGTATGAATTTGTATGTACAGTGCCTTGTAATGGACCAGTGTCCCGTCCTATCTGGTGTGTTTCCAGGATACGCTCCACCTTGACCATGTCCAGAATAAAGCATTTACTGAAGATGAATGATAATAACCTCAATAGTAAGTAGCCTATTCACTAATTTGACAGATTAATAAATTGTTCTACCTAATTTTTCATTAGTCATGCATAGGTGAGGATCCATAGCATAATCATTTCCCTGTATGGAGTGACATTTTCTTTCTAGATTCCTATTTCTAGGAATCTCCTCTCCTCTTAAGGTCAAGGTGACAGTCTCCACCCTGGATTCTCGCCATTTGTTGAGAGGTATGAAGGGTTCCATGTGGATTCAAATGCCTCGGCTCTACTCCACCTGTCATCACTCCTTCACGCTCAAGCATCTCTCAAACATGCGTCCCTCTTTGCGAGTGCAGAATAACTTAAACAGATCTACAGTAGACTGAAGTATCCAGTTTCCACCACACAATCCAAGAGACCTGAGACGCCGGAGCCCAGGCCCAATTTAAAACAGCAGATTTAGAAATGAAAGTCTTTTTTTGTGTGTTTTCCCTGACATTTTTCCCCTACCACTGCTATTCACTCTCATTTTTCTCCTCTCAAACCATGCCATCTGCAAGAGATCATAGCTGTGCTGAAAGAGGATGGGTTTAGGGCAGTTGGAGCTGGTATTCAGCCTTTAGAAGTTATCCACTTTGTCCACCTGCAAAACAACCAAACTTGATGGGATCCAATGAGTCTCCATTGGAGTATAGGATTTTTATTCAATTACATCAATTTCATAGTATAAGGCAAAACTCAGAAAATGAAAACCCGAGATTCTGTGTTGTACATTTATTATTTCAAGCTCCACATCAAATAATTGATTGTAGAGTGAGGATTGATTAAAAATTTACATTAAAGGCCCATCCTTATGTTCTCTTGTTTAAGTTTCATACAACCCTGTTTCTCCGTCCATTAATATTTATCAGAACAGAAAGAAAAAAATGACGTCTGAGGGTCTTTCAGCAATGTGCTTCTGAGGGAGAGCAGTCAGGAGCAGTGGCCAGAACAGAGGGGCCACACTGGTGTTAGAAGAGATGCAGAAATGATGTAGCACATGAGGTGGGGGTAAATAGAGGCCTTTAGCATTTTATTCTTTATAGCTACATGGATTTTGTATCTCACACTTGTACCTCCTCCAGGAGGTACCAGAGGTTAAGAATGCAGCACTCCCATAAGGTAAGCTAGAGGGAAGGTAAGAGTGAGCAGGAGAGTATGATTTGCTGTGTCAACATGACAAAGTAATTATAACGGCTACCTTTAATACATCCTTTATTGTTGTCATCCTCACACTAAAGGCTAATTACTCTGATCCAGCATGTACATGGATACATATGGGCATGTATATGTGAATGTGAAGGCAACTAAATAGCTCTGATTTACAAGAACTTACATTGTAAATGGCATTAGCTTTGTGTCAGTGTAGATAAACACAAAATACAGAGCTATAATTTGAACATTAATCCTCTCTGAGCTGTTTCATTTACTGAAACACTTAGGTTACATCTGTTCATTAGCACAGCCCATATGTTTGGACATTATCCTTCACATAGCCCTATAACAAGCTACAAGAACAAATAGCAGCCTCATTAGTACTTGGAGTCATGCTACATTCATTTCACCATTCTTCCTTTTTTATTCACCTTCTATTAGGATCAGTAAAAGAAAAGTTCTGATAAAACCTTATGCCAATATGTTCTTTCAGTGGAGTTGCATTATTGCACTGTTGGAGATATGTGTGTGTGTGTGTGTGTGTGTGTGTGTGTGTGTGTGTGTGTGAAGGTTTGAATTGGTGTGGGTGGGGTCGGGCAGAATCCCATCCTCACACCTGGCTGTCCGACCACAGATCAGATTGGTGGAATGTGAGCGATAAGCAGGCGTGGTCCAGTCGCGAGCTCCTGTGGAGTCGGAATGCTGACCCTGACATGAACCATGATCTGGGATTGATTAGACAGATCCTTTAAATCTCACTGGCTAACAATGTGCTCAGGGCATGTTTTGCAGTAAAAAACACTCTTCTGAAAGCATTCCCTGTAGAGTTCAAAACAACAGCCAGGAGGCCAGCAGAGGAGAAAAGAGATACAAAGAAGTTTGCAGGGTGAAAGAAATCAATGAAGTGAGGCATCTTTGAAGGGATAGGGGGGAATTACAAAAGCTGTTGCAGATCCATAGCCTTATGGGACATTTGGTTTTCTTTTGTCAAACACAGATGAGAACAAATGCAAAATGGATCAGATTGAGTCATGCCTGCATCAATGGAGGATTAATTAGGAAACCCATTGGGAAAAGCAATTTCAATAAGCCTTTAATACAATGTGCTATTAATTTTTAGCCCCCCCCACCCCACCCCAACATTTACTGCTGACCCATTTTGCAAAACATATTAATATTGTTTATTGCTCTTTGATGTGTGTTGCTCCAAAGAGACAGAAGGTATAGCATTAACACAGACATTTTGAAACAGTGATGGTAGACTACGCTACCTAACAGGACAAAGAAACAGCTACTCTCAATGTGATCTTCTTATAGACCACCAACCTGACCCTAATGGTATTAAGAATCAGCAGAACTTATTCAGACAATAGGATCACATACATATTTGTAATTACAAACATAGCTTTATAACTTCAGTAGCTTCACAGGCTCACACAAAGACTTGTGGCATGTGGCCTCCAGCTCATACCCCCACCACCCAAACCCAGCCCAACCCATGACGGGTATTAGAGTTGTTCTCTTCTGTCCCATAGACAGTGTGGAATTGAATTTCTCTTTTTCATCTATCCACAAATTACTTCAAGATGACCCCTCATTGGCTTAAGAACCTAATTAGACTTGCGGCCTCATTTACCAGAATCACTTGTGTACAAGACTCTTTTTTCAAAGGAAGGTGGGGGTGGGGAGGGGAGGAGAAAAGAAGACTTAATGTATTGAATTTGCCTTTTCATCATAACCAGAATAACATCTCCTACCAGCTGAAAAGTCATTTGAGGAGTTGGTCAATCAGCCACTAAGCCTCAAGAAGAAACCAAACTGATGTAATAATTGAGATGAGCTGGCGATGGGGGAAAGAATACTACATAGTTCTCCATGGCCGGCACATGTGCACCCAATGAAGCATTAAACCTTAACTTTCCAGATCCCTGCAGGAGCAGGAGGAGAAGAGACAGAGAGGAATAGGCTCCAGCAAAGGAAATGTTCATCCCTTGAAGTCGCAAGACTGGTTTACATTTAAGTTGTGGTACTTTCTCTAATGTCTGCCCCTCTTTTGCCATCTGTCCATATCCTTTCATGTCCCCTTCTGTAAAAGATCTGCTGTAGAATTATTCCACCACCATGCAGCTCTGTGCATGAATGTCATCCCACTGCTGTTTGTGAAAAAAAAAGCTCATCAGCTGACCTTTGACATTGCACCACAGGTGATCAATTAGACTAAGGGGTGGCTTTTTTGTGTTTAACAATATTCCTTAGTGTTATTCATGAGATTGTAATCCAGGAAACCTGACTACCAGACTTTCTGAAAAAGCTAACGATTTCTGAAAATCAGCATAAACTCAGGAGGTTTCAATATACATCCTTTGTTGACTTTTCCATCAGTTTTCATTGAAATTACCGAGTGACTTGTTTTGATCCCTTGTTCTGTTGGCTTTCTCTCTCTTAGAAGGTCTGTTCTCTGACCATTTGTGCTTTTTGGATTTGGCCTGTTCCCTCTCACTGGGGCTGCACTATGATCAGATTTGCTGTGGAGCTTCAAGGAGTGCTTTCTGAGAACAACCAGGCACTCAGACCCGTCATCCTCCTCAAGTCAACCATATCAGTGTATCCGATTCTTCTTAGTCCCTGCAATCTGTCACTATGGGGCCCTTCTAAGCCCTTTCTCAACCAGGCCTTACTTGAATTTTGCTGAAAAAATATAAATAAAGAAGAAATTTTAAAAATAGACAGAGTAAAAAATTATATCTTGAGTTTTACCTAACTGCTTAGTCAATTAGCATACGTACACTGTGTCATCATGTAACATAAAATATTATATCTATACTTGCATGGTATGGTGGTACAGCATTCTGCGGGCCTCTGGTTTTCACCCACCTCTCAAAGACATACCAGCAGTTAATTTGGCTACCCTAAATTTCCCTTAGGTGTGAATTAGTGAATGTGTATATACATTGTAGCCAGCAACAGACTGACGTCCCATCCAAGGTGTTGTCCTGCTTTGCACCCAGTCTTCCCAGGATAGGCTCTGGATCTACTGTGACCCTGACCAGGATAAAGTGGATAATGAAGATGAATGAATGAATGAATCTCTAGACATATGTTGTGCTAATTTGTTCCAGTCATCTTGAAACAGAGGACAGAATGTAAGTGTGTCAGAGCTGTGTGGGATCATCACTGCTGCTTCCAGGCATCATATTGTGTTCTGGAAATTGTCACAATTTAAACATGCTGTTTTGTATTAAGTAATATTGTGTAGCATTAATTTTGAAAGCCATGTGTTCTTGGAAATTCTTCAAACAAACATTATTTTACAATATTATGTACTGCTGACCTATGTATGCCATGTATGCATTGTATAGATACATACATTCATTATATACTCTGGGACAGGGTTCAGCAGCAGTTCATTACACCACGCACGCACGCACACACACACACACACACATTCTCCCTCTCTCTCACTCTCACTCTCTCTCTCTCTCTCTCTCTCTCTCTCTCTCTCTCTGTCTACTGGTTGTGTTTGGGGACATTTTCTTTAATTTTTTGAGTATTGATTTATTGAAACACACCTCAATGCTGTGGATGACATTTGAGAGGAATGAGAGTGCTCTCCGCTATGCAATGACCCATCCAGTTGGATCAAAAGGTTTCATAGAAGTATCCAGCCAGATCCACAAACACTTGTGAAGTCCACTGAAAAATAACTGGCAATACTGATTGTACATATGAAGTAAGTGTGCACAGAAGCTTCAGCTGCTAAGAGGGATGAATACAATTAACAATTTAGCTAATGTTCTTGATAGTAGTGCATTTTTGTGTGTGTGTGTGTGTGTGTGTGTGTGTGTGTGTGTGTGTGTGCTGTTTTTGGTTCCACATCTACATGCATATCCTCCATGACCATTTATAAGTGGACTATTTGAATATACAACCCCAATTCCGAAAAAAAGTTGGGACAGTATGGTAAATGCTAATAAAAACAAAGAGGAGTGATTTGTAAATGTACTTTGACTTGTCCGTAATGGATATCCTGACATGGGCTCGGGAATACTTTGGTAAACCTTTCAGTCAACACCATTCACCACTGCATCCACAGATGCAAGTTAAGGTTTTGCTATGCAAAGCAGAATCCATACAACAACACTGTCAAGAAGCGTCGCTGACTTCTCTGGGCTCGGTCTCATCTGAGATGGACAGTTTGCACAGTGGAATTGTGTTTTGTGGTCCGACGAGTCAACATTTAAAATTTGGACAAAACAGTCATCGTGTTCTCTGGGTGAAAGAGGAAAAGGCCCAGCCAAGCTATTATCAGCGTCAGGTCTGAAGCCAGCTTCTGTCATGGTATGGGGGTGTGTCAGTGCCCATGGCATGGGTAACTTGCACATCTGTGATGGCACCATTAATGCAGAAATGCTGCCATCCCGAGCAGGACAACGCCAAACCACATTCTGCCCCGATTACAAGCGCATGGTTGAATAAGCAGAGAGTGCGGGTGTTCAGCACTTCAGCAGTTGTGAAGCTGAAGAAATGCATAATGGGTGAATGGGGGAAAATTCTGCTTGCTAAACTTAACCAACTGGTGTCTTCAGTGCCCAAACTGAAGCTGAACTGAAACAGTTCAACTGAAACAGCTGAACTGAACAGTGCCCAAACTGAAAAGTGTTATAAAAAGAAAAGGTGATGTTACACAGTGGTAAAGAGTGGACTGTCCCAACTTTTTAAAAGTGTGCTGCAGTCATCAGATTGGAAATGAGTGTATATTTTCAAAAAATAAATTGCATATCACATCAAATGATGTGTTTTCAATATAGTACAGCATGAATTAAATTTTCAAATGACTCTTTTTGTTTTTGTTTTTGTTTTTTTTTTTTTTTTTTTTTGCATTTTCCATTCTGTCCCAATTAAAAAACTTACTTCTTTTGAAATTTGCCCAACAATTTATGTAGACCTATTAACAACTAAAAGCATTTTATTTATTACATTTTATCCTCCACATCTTTGTTCATACCTCCACTGAAACAGCTGCATGCCTTGATTGTATTCTGCTACACTATTATGTTGCTCTGGAAAAGTGTCTGCCTAACAAATGAATGTTCATGAATAAATAAGCTGTTTGGGAACACTGAGCAAGAAGGCCAGAAAATGAGGCTTTTAGAGAGGCTCTTTGATGTGTGATTTCAAGTGTGTGTATAAATAAGAAAATGTGTGTGTGTGCCTGTTTGTTTACCTACAGTACAAGTCCCTACTCAGAGGCCATTCTTGCATGTCTTTCACCATATCTGCATTCTGTTAGAGATCAAAGAGGAATATAGTCGTTGGAATCATCCATTTGCAGTGTAATCACGTTTGTAGGACCTAGTGATGAGTGTGACTCATAGGGACAATGGATTCGCTCAGCAGCTGGGGTGAAATATAGAGCAATGGTGAGTGATACAGAGGGCCAGTGCAGGTGTGAGAGTCACACACATACAGGAGAGAACAGGAGATGCATTTGTGCAGAAAGAGCCAGATCAATCTGTACTAATTAGCCACCTGTCTAAAGAGAGAAAGGACATGAGAGAAGAATGGCAGAGAAAATGAGTCGGGCAAAAACAGAAGTGATGAGCTTGTGACCTTGCTACTTATCAGACTGTGATGTCAAATGAAGGCAGTAGGAATTTAAATGAGTGTCAGTGTGGCCATATTGGGCCTGTTGCTAAACCAAGAGGTGCAGAGTGTGAGTAGCATTCGCTTTACCAACCCTGGATTGCAAACAAGGCACTTTAAACTCACCAGAGGCAAGCACAAATAATTTAAGCTTTTATTTTTGGAACCCTATTTTTATGGACATAGTTTTATGAGGCCTGTCTTCTGCCTAGGAAATCAACTCTTTAACATTCTGTAGTGACCTCACATACCTCACACACTTTTCTGTTAATTTAAAATTCTCTTGCTTACTCCCATATGACTAGTACTGCAAGCGCACATAATATTAAGTTCCTTGTGACATGTTGTATTTTGTTTTGAATGTTAGCATGATCTTTTTGATGTTCTACCATATTGTCTGGGCTGTCAGTGACATTCTCTTTGGCCTAGAACATGAACAATATGTGGGACACAATGGGAAAACCCATTTGATTTTTGCAGCTGAATTCTGTAAAACAGCCAAAAAGGAGGAACATTGGGTTTTACTGTTGATAATTTACTTTCATACCTCAACTTTTAGAAACCATGAATATATTTCACCATGTGGAAATGTTTTTATTTTTAATCCTGCCTTATCTTTCTGCAAATATCATGTTGGGTAAGGAGCCAGTTTAACAATGAGTAAAACAAAAAGTGATCAGAGTGCCTAAAAATGTCTATAATCTGGCTAAGCGTGCTTTTCTCATGCAATTAATGTTACACTTTGATCAGACTGTTGGATAGTTGCATGCCATCGCGAAATGGACATAAGCCTAATCTATTCAGTTTGTAATCAGATACCAGCTGTCAAAATGTCTGCATAAAATATGTTGTATAAAAGGAACCTCAGGCTACATAGACTATTACTGTTCTGCATAGATGAAAGACTATTGATAAACATTAATATGATTATAAAAATGACAGCTTTTGTAATCAGCGTATATAAAATTGCTATGTGTCAATAGTTTAGAAATGCTTGGCACACTAAGTGAAAAAGCAGCTGCTCTGCAGACACAAATCAGTTAATGGTGGATGTTTTTAGTTTTAAAATTGTGCAGGTTGTTTTGTCTTAGGCTACTGTGAGGTATCTCAAAGAAATCTTCCCCATTTATTCCATTAGAGAATAAAGATTTAGAGACAGCCTATATGTTATGATTTACTTATCAGGCCATACAAAATTTCACAGAGTTTTTTTTTGGTAATTGTTGTGGCCAAAAATGCTTGACTTTGCCCCATCTTTTTTCAAAATTTGCAATGCAACTTGCAGAGTTTTTTGTGCATTTTTTGCGGAAAACTACTTGAATTGGCGAAATTGCAATTGCAAAAATTGTTTAGCACGGTCTTTCCCAGTGTTGTTGGTTGGCAAATGAGACCTTTTAGCTGTATTCATGTTCAATGCACATGAATCAAAGTGGGCTTTGGCTGAATGCATGTTGTGATCACGTCACATGGCACCTGTTGGCCCAAATCTGTGGAAAATATGTGGCAATTTAAAAAAATTGCAGTATCCTCCAAATATTGTGGAGTGTGCTTGAATTTGTGTTCATTTCTGTAATCACGAAATCATGGAGGAACTGACTTGTGTTATGACTTACTTATTTATTTATGCACATATCCACCAATCTGAACCAGTCCTGCGGTTGTGGTGAATGTAGCAGGCTCAGCAGTGAACAGTGCATGGTGCAGCGTGGGAAATTGACTAGACTACTTCACCAGCAATTAGCCACTTGGTAGAAAATAAAGCTGAGCTGATAATGAAGCCCCAGTTGAGAAATAAGGGGAGAATGGAAGGAAATCCAAATCCAGCCCCAATATGTGTATTAGCATCATCCAGCTAGCTTTGTAGGGTTGGGACGCATGTGCAGCATCACTCGAGCTGCCTGTGTACTGCTGGTTGAATAGATGGCTGGGGGTGTGCATGCAGAAAAGAAGATAGGAGTAAATTGCCAACTGTGGAGGATAGGATACCCATGGCTCCAACTGTAGTTGCAAGCTGTTACACAAATAGCTGTATATAGTCTACATGTGATTTGAGGTGAGAAGAACAAAGGGTAAAATGTCTGTATGACACTGATACTTATTGTAAATACTATGTCAAAAGTCAAAATTTGCTGGAAGGTCTCGGGACCCTGCCATTAGAACCTTTATTCTCAAAACTGCTCAGAGACTATAAACAAAAAGTGCAGCTTTGTTAGTGAACGACTGTAACATAAAGGTGCCTGATACCTTAATGTGGCATACAACAAAGTGAAATATTAAGGACATCCTATAATGGGAGACCTCCTGGGCAAAACTAAGGTTGCTGCTGGAAGTGGTATTAGTGAGGCCAGCAGGGGGTGCTTACCCAGTGGTCTGTGTGGGGCCTAATGCCCCAGTATAGTGATGGGGACACTATACTGTGAAAACAGCACTGTCTTTCGTATGAGACGTTAAACCTAAGTCCTGACTATCTGTGGTCGTTAAAAATCCCAGGACACTTCTCATAAAAGAGTAGGAGTATAACCCCGGTGTCCTGGTGAAATTCATGGCCCTCTAATAATCTCCATCCTTGAATTGGCTACTGTACATCACTCTACGCTGCTCTCCACCAATAACTAATGTGTGGTGGGTGTTCTGGCGCACTGTAGCTGCCGTCGCATCATCCAGGTGGATGCTACACACTGGTGGTGGTTTTTGAGGAGCTTCCCCCCGTACAATCTAAGGAAAGCATATATATATAATTACAAAGCTGTGTGCAGTGTGTACAGTATACTGTACTGGACCTGTGGACAGGAGGTACTGTATATATTCTGAGGTCAGTGGAAATGTGTTTTCCGTCTTTACTTTGGCCTGGCCCATTGGTGTGATGCTGATGGGTTCTTGACAGAAGACAAAAAAGGATTCTCACCACATATTCAGTATTCCACCCCCATCTCCCCTCCCTTTCTCCATTTCTCTCTTTCTGTCCTTGATTGGCACAAAAATGTGGATTTAATTGTCTCTGGCCTAAGGGCTTCAGCAAGTGCCAATTCTCAGAGTTTGCAAGCACATGAAATTCCAGTGCTTGCAAACTATGACTGTATAACTCCAATGCATGATCATTTATAAAACTAAATAAATATTTAAATAAGAAACCAAACTTGCCTCATTGCAACAACAGACCTTGTCCAAATGAAAGAGAACGGGACGCGTACAGTGGATTTATTTTTCTAATCAATCTCTTACATTCTAGCTACATTTTAAAAATGGCTAAAACAATAACCTAACAGGACATAAAGAGTGTGAGTAGATTGCCTTCAGACTTCTTTGAATATTTACGCAAATATTCCAAAATATTTTTGGCTTGTATCTGACGGGGTTGTGAATGCAGTATTTGTTAATGTGTTTGGTTAGTGGCATTGAAGTAAATGATGTATGCTTCCTTATGGTCACACTGGACTCATGCTGATAGATGTGGTGTTGGTTTGGTGGCAGTGTAGTTCAAGTTTGGCCTCTCGTACTGTCTGTGGCCTGCCACTGGACATTTCAATATTTTTGTTCTTGTCTCAAGCAGAGGATTGCCCAAACCCAAAACAACTTTTAGAAGAAACACTTTTTTTTTTAAGTTAAAAAATAAATGATTTTTTTTTTTTGTCCGAAGCTCTTATTGTAACCACAGCTGAAGCCTGTACATTTGGTCCTGCTTAAGACCTGTTTCTGCTCTATTGCACTGCAGAAATGTGTCTGTGAAAATAACTTTCATTGGTTTTGTTTTATACATAACCAAATAACTTCTGTAGCTTCTGGGTTTGGGAAGATTTAGGGATTTAAAAAAAAATGGAGACTGCAGATCAGTTTATTTGTATATGCATGAAAATCTTGCATTTCAGATAAGATTGTTTTCAATGTTGGTGATCTTTCATCTGAGCCACCCCATTCTTTCATTCATCTTCAATAAGCGCTTTATACTGCTCATGGTTGATCCCAGGAACAGTGAGCACGGTAATATATACACTGTCCATTTCAGTGAACCATTCACATGCTCATTCATAATGAATGAATTAAGGAAAAGATAGTATGGCTCAGATGAAGGCTCACCAACATTGGAAATAATCTTATATGAAGTGCAAGGTATTCCTGTATCTGCACATACACTCTTGGTGTGAATCACAGCTTAACTGTCTGCGCGTTTTCTTAAAAAAAATCTTTCAAAATGCAGATACAGGAAGAACATGCAAAACTTTTCACAGACAGTAAGCCAAGATCGGGACTTAATGCTACTCATTACGCCACCTTGCTGCCTGTTAATTATAAATCATGATAGTGTATCTCACCTGTATATACTGTATTTTAAAGATTTTAGCGCATATGCATGTAAAATAAATGCAAGAGTGAATAAGAGATCACAGAGAGTATAAAAGAGGTTACATGTCATTTTATTTTCACCCCATCAGCACTTCATTAACAGTGGTTTGTGTGTGGGTGGGTGTCTGCAATGTGAGTGTGCATGTGCATGTGTGCATGTTCACTTTTACTTTTGTTCCCATGGGAAGACTTGTGTGGGTCAGTGATAGGTTACTAGAATAACCATGTCCTCTATGGCACTCCATTAACAGATTCGTGTGTGTGTGTGTGTGTGCGTGTGTGTGCGTGTGTGTATGAGCAAAAACGTCAAACATATTTCCTTTAATGAAATAAAGAAATAATGCATGCAGATGTGTGTATTGCACATTGTTGATACAGCAACTGAAAGAAGCTCACAGCTATTTAGATATTTTCTTCTTTAGGTTTGATCTAAGAAATGCCATTTTTTGTCTGCAGTCAGTTCAATTATAATAATGGGTTGTGCTGTTGAACTTGTGCTGAACGTTTTAACTGTGCTGCCACCAACCTTGCTGCGCCAGTAAATCTGACAGAAAATTTGTTTGTCCTTTGACCTGTGGGCGTCCCTCGTGAGCCTTGTACAGACGGGTTCTGAAAAAACTATCACAGGGGAGGTGGTCTGTGTTTGTATCTGCGTCTCTACTGGGGCATGTAGAAAAGTCGAGGTGTGTGTTATGGGGGTGAGGACTAATGAGTGGCTCAGGCTGTTCCACTATGGCTGTAAATCTACCCCCCACCTATTTTCTATCCCCCCTGCATGCGCTCTCTCTCTCTCGGTCTCTCTCTCACTCACACTGTCTCTCACACACACACACACACACAGACTGCCACCATCCCCTGGCAAAGTTTCACAGGGCTCTCTACACTGAAATAATGACCCATGCTCTCACAGTAAATACGTTCCAGCTCTGTTGTGGTATGCTTTTGCACTTTTCACCCTTTTCTCGTTAGACAAAAAAGAGCAAGCAACAGAGAGGAGAGCGAGGGGGAAGAGGGGGAGCAGCAGATTTAGAGGGGTGAAGAAGGTGAATTTATTAAACCCCAGAAGTGTGGTTTTGGTGTGGAGTAATGACCAAGCTTTAATGACAGTGCTGGGGTCTGCGGGGTTGCAGAGGGGCCCTCAGTCAGTCTGTTTGATTGTGTAAGCATAGTAATTGGCCCAGTTAAAGCGACTGACCTGTGATCAGTGCCTGTGTGTCAGGCTAGAGGGCATGCTTATATTGCCATAGGAAGTGAGTTTATGGGTAGTGCCAGCGGTTAGTGTCTTTTCATACATTGGGTTGATAGGGCCTGATGCTGTGGGAAGCTTTGTGATATACTGAGTACAGAATGTAGCACTGGCTGTAGCAAGCTATGGTACTTTGACCACATGACCCCAGTGTAACAGATTCCCACAGTGATTAGGAACACTGCAGAGTTTACAGTAATGAAAAGCTACATGTTTACCCTATTAGAAACAGAAGAATTTCTTTTCCTTCTCTTACCCTTCACCTGGGGCAAGGTTAGGCTTGCATTTTGTATTTATGTGGTCCTGTCATTACTTCTCTCCTCTACTCTGTCACTTTTTAATAAAAGAAAATTATTGTTGTTGTTTTGTTGTAATAGCTCACAATATAGAGATGATTGGTGTTATACAAAAAGTTTCCAAATATATCTGAAATCTAATGCATGCATGTTGAATGCTTCTGAAGGTATGGAATAGTATATGACCATATTCCATCCATCCATCCATCCATCCATCCATTTTCTACACTGCTTATCCTACATAGGGTCATGGTGAGCCTGGAATCTATTTCAGGGGACTAAGGGGCACAAGGCACCCTGGATGGGGTACCAATACATCTCAGGGCACAATCGCACACACGGTCACAACCATTCACGCACTACAGACAATTTAGAGATGACAATCGGCCTACAACACATGTCTTTGGACTGGGGGAGGAAACCCAAGTACCCTGAGAAAACCCCTGATGCACAAGGAGAACATGCAAACTCCATGCACGCTGTGCAGAGGTGGGAATTGAACCCCCAACCCAAGGCACAAGGCTCCCCATGTGACCATATTATATAGACATAATTGTATAATCTTAAAATTTTAGAATACACATCTGGATACAAAAGGGTATGCTGCTTAGGCTGTTTAATGAAGACCTAATGAGTTGGCAAGGCCACACATTGGCTTCCTGCCATAATATTACCCTTAATGTAATACACATCCACATCTTTTTTTATTTTGCACATAGCCATTTCTCTTTCACTCCATCCTGTATAACTGTTTGAAGTTTATTGCCTATTATTAAAATAATTGCTGAATATGGCAAACTGTAACACGGTCTGTGAGAGGAGGTGTAAAATGTAGGAAATGTTTGACGGGGACATTCACTCTATTATTATGCCAACACCTTTGCAGAGAACATATGGGGAACCTAAATACAATGTATATCATTTGTTTTCAATAAGGCTTTTTAGGTGTGATTTATTAAAGCAGTATGCTGTATCAGAGATCTTAGACACTTTGGATGGTAACCTCTATCATACCTACCTTGTGGACAGTAATGCAGTAATCTCCACCCACATGCAAAAAGAATATTAAATATTTATCTGCTTTGCTCTTAATATAATCCACTCTTTTAAATGTTTATATATATTAGCAGCAATAAAAGTCATGCAACACTTTCATAGTAATGGGCACTGCAGTGATTTGTTCTGAAAGTGACAAGAAGAAAAATGGACTTCACAAATGTCCTCTGGTTATGGTGGCAAATAAAGATTTCAGCTTTCCTTTTCCCTGCCAGGTAGTAGTGTTTTTAATTAGTGTTCTGGAAATTGCAGAGACACACCTTAGTGAGCCAGCACTGCACTTCCAGGAGCCTGTGTGCAATGTGAATAGTAAAACTTTGCCTTTCAACCGCCCTTAACCTCAAATTTGTCAAACGTGTATCATTTTTGACAGACAATAACACTATTTCTCAGCTCATTTGAGAATGGATGTGCTTGGTTAGTCAGGGCTATGGTATCCAACAAACACATGCTCACACATACAGTCATAGTGAAAATGTGTGTCCCAGCAGCAAAAGCTGGACCGGAGACTGACCACAAGCTGCATGAAACCACGGAACCACTGACCGGGTCAAGCATCCACCCTCTGGTCCTGATGGATCTAACAGTTTAACATCAGCCAGGTCTGCTCTGCTAAGTGACTCTTACTGACATTGCAGTATGGCCTGCAGTGTTGCACTTTGCAGCATCTTGCCTTTCCATTGCATTCGAGCTTTTCTTTTATATCTTACAACTTTGAACGAAGGCTATTGATTTAATTTGGCATAAGTGTCCGAGAAGAGCACAAGGTCCAAACTGTAATCCCTGTTGTCTCTCTCTCTCTCTCTCTCTCTCACTCTCTTAGATTACATTTCCTGACAAGGTTATATAATTCTATCACCGAGTATTTAATTGAGACAGAAACACAAATTACTCCTTCTACAGTACATGCTATAATATCCAAAGTCTCCAGTTTTTGTCCTTAATGTGCCAGTTGTAGAAAGAAGAATGTGAGTCACTGACCAAAGTGCCCAACCACAGTTTGGGCAAGCAGATCTAGCTGCTTGTTTGGGTCTATGTGTCTTCTCATAGTGTGAGTGTGGTATTATGTTGTTTTCTGCTTTCTGTGACTCAGGACTCTTATCCTAGTGTGGTCCACTTTCTCCCAGCTGTAAGCTCACTTCATGTGACAAACAACGCCTTCACCAGCTCATTGGAATGCAATAGCAAGAGATAGTGGGCAGAATGACTAACATGCGATTAGGTGTGTTCTTTTTAGCATTTATGTGAGGCATGAAATAAAAAATATGTTAGAGTAATGGATGTCTGGTTTTAATCTCATTCTCAAAAATTAAATTAGATATAAATAAATATCTAATACCAAATCATGACTGACAAGGTTCAACTTGCCATGGGTGACCAGCTCATATAAAGACTTGCCCAAATACTGTATGGTTGGATGTTTATGGTAAGATTAGCCTCCACGTCTCTCAGACCTTTCCAATAATCCAACCACAACATTGGGGAGCTTCTTGCCTCTAATCCTTAGGTCACTCAATTCCATATGGGAACAAGTTTACATCAAAACTTAAGGACTCACTTCCAAACAGGGCTACTTCAATCACAGTCACTTCCTGCTTCACTATTAAGGTATAGTTCTGTTTTCCATCAAAATCTCTTCTTATCTCACAGTCCCCCTACACTATAAAATATATATATATATATATATATATATATATATATATATATATATATATATATATATATATATATATATAATATAATTTGTTAGAAGCAGATTACATGATGCAGAACTTTACTACAAATCTACTACAAATCAAATGTACACTGTTAAACATATGCCTGCAGACTGGAGTCTCAAACTGTTTGTAAGAAGAAAATTTGTTTTGTAATGTTGCTTTCATAAGATGAACGTTAAATAATGGAGAAAGGCAACACGCTGAATCGAGGGAGTTTATGCCGTGTTCGAGACAAGTCAGAGGTGGGAATATCCGAGTTCCAAGTTCCACGTTTTGAAACAGATCACGGCAGAGATGCATCTATATTTGTTCTCTGTGTTAATGAGGGCAATGTTTGTAATCAATGAAAAAAGCGATGGCTATTCTGCTCTCTTGAGCACACTTATGCTCTGAGAACACTTGTTCTTCATATATATAGATGAATTGATCACAATTAGATCCATTAAGAAAATAAATAGGATCGGTTTTCATTTTATGTGATTTAATCTCTTTATCTGATTTGTATTTTAACATTTCTTGAATGAAAATTAAAGAAAATATTTGCACATCTGACTTCAATAGAGTCAAGATAATAACTTTAACAGCGATTTTTTAAGATGATGTAGCAGACCTGTGTGTGCATTTATTGAATAGAGTGTGAATCATGACACTTGAGTGACCTAGCCAGCATTTCCCCAAAACATTGTAAGCCTAAGTAGATTTAGAGCCATCTTACGATTCAGGTTATTTTTGCACTCCAGTCCCCACAGCCATCAATACTTAACGATATAGTCCACCCAAAACATGTAAATCTCTCTTGTTCCAAACCCATATGACTTTTGTTCATCTTCAGAACTTCAAATGAAGATATTTGAAGAGAGTAGTAAGCCGTTTTTGACCATACAATGAGGGTGAATGGTGAGCAACACTTTGAAGTGTTGATGCTGTATAAAGGCAGCATCAACATAATCCTTGTGACTTGTGCGGTTTAATCCAGGTATTCTGAAGCAATTTGATTTCTTTTGACAGTGTGCAAATAAACTTTGTTATTTGTTGCACACAGAAGAATCAAATAACCTAAGAAGACTTGGATTAAACCACACAAGTCACCTGGATAATGTTGATGATGCCTTTATGTGCTTTCTGGAGCGTCAAAGTGTTGGTCACCATTCACCTTCATTGTATGGACACAAATGGCTGAAAACTTTATTCAAATACAGATGTGGCAGGTGAAAATGTGCGTCAAAGGAAATGGGATCCTACGATTTCATGGGGTATCACTCGGTATCACACGCCTGCTGCAGGCACAATAAAGACAAGACCAGTAGGGGGCAGTCAGGTTTCACTTGAACAAACACACCTTGCAAGTAGACAGGACATATACTGTATAGAGCATATATTCTTGGAATGTGTAGTCAGTTAGATTTAAGAAAAAATATTACATGTGGTTTACATAAAAATATTAAATTTCTCATCAAAATTTATGATAAACCTAATTTAAACAAGTTTCTAATTACAAGATTGAATTATATAAAGTGAGCGTGATTGAGTCACGTAGTATAGGTATAATAACTTTAGCATACAAATTAACATGGATAAAATGTGTGTACTAGAATAGTGCAGCGGTAACATGCCGGGTATAGTACGCCAGCAACTTGGGCTTGAGCCCCAGCTCAGTTGAGTGTTCATTTAATGAGTGTTTTTTTTTCACTGTAGAAAGTTCCTCAAAGTAGCGTTGAATGAATTCCATCTTCTCCTTTCTTGCCAATGGAAACTTTTGTTCTTTTCTTAGATCTAAAGTTTCACTATTGAAAAAAAATGGCTTAAAGTGAACACAGAAGTCCACACACTGGAAAAAAAAAGCTCAGCGAATTTACTTAATTCAAATTTGTAATCGGTTCCATGTGATTGAATTAAGTTACAATAACATAATTTGTTTTCGTACATCAAACATGATTTGATCATATATTTTCAATGCCCTGAATAAAATGAAACTTCACCTGAGATAAGGGTTGAACCGCGGTTGCTGGTGTTCTGCAACAGCCACATTACCACTACATTATTTTACCACACACAGTTTACCCATGTTACTTTAAATACTATAGTTATAGTACCTGTACTGTGTGAATTGATCAAAATTAAACCAAATATTAAAACATTTTATGTATTAATTTAAACATGTGGCAACATTTAAAAAAATGTGTTGTTGCAGAAAGAGCATATTCACAACATGATTTACATATCCTTATTATCACGGATAGTCGGGTTTGTAGTAATGTGCTGCATTTACTTGTTTACATTTACTTGAGTAGCTTTTTGAAAAAATTTTACTTTTAATACTCATACTCTTTGCCATATACATATTTATACTCTTACTTGAGTTAATTTTTAATCACAGAAATGTACTTTTACGTCATTACATTCGGTGCCATTCCTCTGTTACTGTTAAATATTAATGAATATATTTAGGTTTAATAATTAGTTTAAATAACATATAATGATGTTGCGAGCCTCGTGATATGCTGCAGTGGTCTGAATGCAGACACAACAACCACTCACATTTTTAGCGGCTCAGACCTGGAGAGGGGGAAGAAGCGAGCACTTCAACAGCTGCAGGACTCACACAAACACACAGAGAGAGAGAGAGAGAGACAGAGTTCTCCATGTAGTCTGAAATTCAGGATTTTCCCTTCATTTTAATCAGATCCAAAGTAACTCGTAACTTTCTACTTGAGTTGTCTTCTCATTGGATACTTTATTATTCTTACTTGAGTAATTATTAACATCATTACTTTTACTGTTACTTGAGTAATTATTTTTATAAGTAATTACTTGTACTTGAGTAAGTTTTTTGACTACTCTACCCACCTCTGTGTATAGTTGTGTATTTGTATCATTTTGTGCAAATGCAGGTTGTACTATTGTGTTTATGCTGTCTATGAATCTGATTAATCTCATATAGGATGCCTTTGGGTGAGTTAAATAACTCACTAGTGAGTTTATTCTGACACCCAGAGGCTGACCAGAATGTAAATAAACACTTCCAGCCCTAGCTGAAGAACCAGTAAACCTTCCTCCTGCCCCACAAGGAAGGTTTACTATCCCCCCATTAAATCTGAGTCACTGAGTGAAAGAGATGAAGGAAAGGAAAAGAGGGATGAGGTGAAGAAGTCAGAACCCATCAGTGGTCCTGAGAGACTCACATTTCGACTCATGTTGCAAATAGGGCTGTTATAGTCTCCTTAAGTATAGAGGTAAGAGCTACCCTAGAGTGACAAGCCTTGTTGAGTTTCCCCAAAAGAGGAAAGCTTAAAAAACTTATTTTCCTGAAACACAATCTAATAGTTGCAGGTTGGCATGTTTTTGTAGATGGGAGGAAACCAATACGAACATGGGGGGATCCTGGACCTATGAGATGGCAACACTACCTCCTGCACCACTGTGCCACTCTCACTGGTTATCAGGCCAATTTTCTTTTTAAAGAACATATCTTGTTATAGTGGCTACATGGTTCTTCTCTGTCCACTTTGGTGTGCTGCACACATTTCTTCATAACCACTTCATCAGGAGCACTCATGCATCACACCGGTGTAATTTGTTTGTTTGATATAAATAGCTCCCAAAATGTCTGAAGCAGCCTGTGTACATTACAGATCTACATATCTGGATATAATATTGCTGCTATCAAGTAACCTCATTAATCCAAAAAAGAATGACAAAGATAGATTTTGTCTTTTTTTTGTTTTGTTTTGTTTTTTGTTTTGTTTTTTAAGAGAGAGGGAACAATGTCCTCATGCAGCTTCATCCTCAAATATATCATTGGAAATATTCTGAGCAGAAAATTTCTTCATAATTATCTTAAGTAACTAATTTATAATCCACCACATTTGTACACTTAATATTTAAACCCAAACATACTCACAGTACACAGATGAGCTTCTTCATAAACAAATAAGAACACATGACTGGAGGACTAACCCAACTAGAACAAGCACAACTGTGATTCTACAAATATATATTTGGAATCCATATCACAGTGTATTTAGTAATTTCTATTTTGTGGGATTTAACTTTATCATTGGCCCCCAGTGAATCCCAGGAATCCCGGGCCCCCCCCCCCCCCAAAAAAAAAAGATAAATAAAAAAAATAATGGGGCCTTGGGGGTATTCTGTAAGTCACAGTACAGTAAGCAACTGTTTCCCTGAATCACTCCTTGGAAGCAACTCTCTCTCTTTTGTCTCCTATTTCCTCTTTGCTTTGCCATATACTGTATTTCTTGAATCACAGTTGCCAACTACCATGGAGTCCCAGTGATGGACACTGCCTTTAAATTTAAACTCCATGGGGTGCTAAAGCCTTCTGGATGTGTGCTTTGGATATCAGGCTGTGTTTGACTTCGAAACCTATACTACATTCTTCTGCAGGACAGAAGGCTGTCAGGCATGTCTGCTGCTTCAGAGTAAATTGAGAGAAAATATTAAGCCTGGAGTTTGACCAGTGCAGGGAGGCCTGAAAGAGCAGAGCACACGTAGTGATGATATACAGTATATCCAAGATGGCACAATTCAAGAAAATGATCAGTAACCCCCACTTCACTTCATGGGCTTGATGACAGAGAATATTGATAATGTTGTTAATGTTTGGGCATAACAGAGGAAGACAAAATCAAATTATGATTTACTCTCATAGACACAAATTTAAAAAAGGAACCAATTTGTACTTTCTTTAAATTTGGTTTCTCAGTAAATTTATTCAGGCTCCTTAAAGTTGATGATTTGTAATATTTCCCTTCATATGTCTTCATCATCCTTACTGACTTTAGACCACCACTTCACTAATCTCCCTGTGGAGGAAAAGAGCTGGCTGTTAACTCTTGCAGCCTTAGTCACTGTTCATTGAACTCCACAAGGCTTTGCAAGAGCTGTTGCACGCTAGCTGCAAACGTGATAATTTACAGCAAGTGTTAGTGAGACCTTCTGAGGGGTTTGCCAGTGGAGAGGCTCCCTTCTCTCCTTCCTTTACTCTTTCAGAGGTTGCTCATGAAAAACTTGCTGATCTGTGACCTATTCTTGATCTTTACCTCTTTCTTTGCTAAGTTCACCTGTTTATGAGTTCCTCTGTCCCCAGGTTCACCTCAGATCTGATATTGACAAGCTTGAGCCACACTGAACATGAGTGTGTGTTTTAAAAAATGAGAGCAATAAATATTTCATGAAAATGTGGCCCATGTGTGTATCTAACAGTGCAAATCTGTTCTTCTGTTTCACAGTTTGTATGGGGGCTGCTAGCTGATATGTGTATTTATGTGTATGATTATTTATTGTGTTTGTGTAACCTCAAATCCCATCAAGAATATATATGCATTTCTTAACTCACAAAGTGAGGTTAATCCAGTCCAGTGGCCTGGCTATGAATGTCACAACCGTTTAGAGCATTTAAGGAGATAGTGGCTGTTCCAGGTGGGAATCTCCTTTCCTCCCTGATACCACTTTTGTCACCTCAGTTGCTTCATTTTCCACTGAAGGGTTGCACATGAGTGGTAACCCTTCCCCTAACGTACATTCTCAGTGTCACACCTCATTATTGACCTGCAGAAATGCTTCCTGATATGTGCAGGCCCCCAGCATGCAGTCCTTTTGTAAGGCCTGAATTTCTCATACACTGGCCCCATGGTGAAACATTGGAAACAGAGGGAAACAACACTTTATTCCTCTAATGAAATACAAACAGTGCAGGGCCCCAGAGAGGAGCAGCACTGCGGGAGCTGAACTATTAACCCACATGGCCTATGGCTCAGCCCGTCACCTGCAATGACGGCTCTAGTTCCTATAGATTTCATAAAAGCTACAGTATAAGGCCTCACAGCTGAGCGGCACCACCACAGTTCTGAAAGATATATTGTTGCAAATACTAGCAAAATGTTTGTAGAGGTAGATTTAAGCAATACATTTTGCTCAGGCTTGTTTTGGATTGTGTGCATATCTGCACTTATGTCACTTTAGAAAAATTCCATACATACGCTGCTTTGCCATAACATTAAATCCACCTGCCTAATATTGTGTAGTTCCCCCTTCTGCCACTAAAACAGCTCTAACCCATTGAGGCGTGGACTCCACAAGACCTCTCAAGGTGTTCTGTGGTATCTGGAACCAAGTCGTTAGTCGCAGATCCTTTTAGTCTTGTAAGTTGTTAGCTGGGGCCTCCATGGATCAGGCTTGTTTGTCCATCACATCCCACAGATGTTTGATCGGATTGAGATCTGGGGAATTTGGAGGCCAAGTCAACAGCTTGAACTGCACATGCCGGCCAACCACATTATGTAAAAGAAAGTGTGATTCATTAGACCATGCTATCTTCTTCCATTGCTCCATTTCTGAAGCTCACATGCCCATTGTAAGCGCTTTCAGTGATGGACAGGGGTCAGCATGGGCACTCTGACTGGTCTGTGGCTACACAGCCACATACACAGCAAGCTGCAATGCACTGTTTGTTCTGACACCTTTCTATTATAGCCAACATTAACTTTTTCAGCAATTTGTGCTACAGTAGTTCTTTTGAGGGATCAGACCAGACGGGCTAGCCTTTGCTTCCCATGTGCATCAGCGAGCCTTGGATGCCTATGACCCTGTTCCCACAAGACCTGCCGGTTTGGAGATGCTCTGACCCAGTCATCTAGCCATCACAATTTGGCCCATGTCAACATACTGTACTGAATACAGTAAACAAATTTCTAGTATATCCTATTATAAGATTACAATAAACCAAATTTCCAAATATAAGATTTCTAAAAATTTTTTTACATACTTTATGTATGTAAAAACATATTTCTGGACATACTGTACTTGACGTACTAATTTTGAGCTATAATTTTGTTTTTAATTCTATTAGCAGATAACTTTGCTTCTTTCTATAAGTAAATGATTAAAATTTGCTAAATTATCTATCAGTAGAAGAAGACGGTTTCTAGCTTGAAATTAGTAGAACTTGTCTAGAAATAGGTACAGTCTTATCGAACCTATTTCATTTATTGTAATATTATTATAGGAAATACTATATCAATTTGACTATATTGAAGACACTTTTTATGATATCATTTTTGCAGTGAGGGTCCTCAGTGTGATCCTGATTTAAGGTTGCTGTCTTCAAAACCATGCATGTAGGCAGAGTGGTTAGTCTAAATTGCCCCTAGATGTGAATGAGTGTGTGAGTGTATGGGTTGAGCATGGTGCCCTACAATTGACTGGTGTTTCTTCCAAGGTGTGTTCCAACATCTCTCCCAGTGTTGCTCTGAGTGTTGATAGGCTCTGGATCCCTATTGACCCTGACCAGGACAAAGTACTTGCTGAAGATGAATGAATGATTTATGAAATACTTATTATAGTTATACTATTCACACTAAAAAGGAAGGATCAGTGCTCTTTTTTTGCTGTGTGGATTATTGCATGTCAGACTGCTGTATGCAGACATGTGGCTCAACAGTAAACGGGTTGTTGGACTTCAGAAAGCTCTGCTTTGAGGTAAAGTGGTTAACCAAAATAACTGATCTCTGGGCCTTGGCACTCCAGAAAGAGAGAGAAAAACTCAACCATAAATAAAAGGCTGGCATTTGTAAAAGTACTACTTTGAAGTGTTTTAAATGTGAGACCTCTAGAATTTAGGCCTTCAAACTTCAGTGACCTGGAGTCATATACCTTTCCCTTTGGCAGTGCCAAAATATATAACATAGAGAATTTATTTTCATTTGAGTCATTGGCATCTGTACATTTTACTAATGTAAGGTTTTCTTTCTTCTTTCTTTCTTTCCTTCCTTCCTTCCTACCACAAGCTGTCCAGTTCTCTGGAGGTCCTGATTGAAAGAGTCTAGAAATTTTAATTGGTTTCTTTTCCTTGTACTAACACAGGTAGCCACATGAAACGCAACGCAAAGCTCTGTGTAGTTACAGTAAATACGGAGCAAATGAGAGAGTGAGGACATAAGAGAAGGATAAAAGAGCTAGAAAAGAAGGTGTTTAAGTACATGTGCACCATGGCTCTCTTTACATGTTTCCAAAGAGCCATCAACAATGATCAGCATCCTCCAGGCAAGTTTCTAGAAGTTTCCCTGGACCCAGCAGCACCCCGCAGGGAGCCTGTCTACAGAGAGTAAGAGAGAACCTGCATGTGCGTGTGTGTGTGTGTGTGTGTGTGTGTGTGTGTGTGTGTGTGTGTGACAGAGAGAGAGAGAGAGAGAGAGAGAGAGAGAGAGAGAGAGAGATGCATACTATTTACCAAGTCCCAATGTATCAAATTTACAATCCCCAAAAGGGAATCTTCAACACTAGACACAATGTAACTTAAAAAGTTAGATAATTAGCTGATTTGGATGGGGTGCTCATATACATCTACATCCAGTAATTCCTGCTGCTGTGAAACACAGAATACCGAACCATGACATTCCATAGTTCGCTGATAGAAACCAGGGGATGACTGGAGTCTGGGGGGAAGTGAATGTCCTCCATGTCTGAGATTTGGAGATTTTGGCTGATGTTGGCCAATCCCTACTCGGTCAATCCTCAGTGTTTGGGTGTCTCTGTAGAACATGTGTTTTCCACTGACGGCTGAGAGGTTGAAATGTGAAACTACTTGTTCTCCTTTTTTCTCGTCTCTTCTCTCTCTCACTCCATTCTTCTGTGCTCCTTCTCTCTCTACCCTCTACATCTGAAATTATACAGTAAAATAAACAGTAACCGAAGCCGCTACATCACTCAAGAACAGTACAAGTGACAAAGACATCCCCTCCTTGGCTTTGAGAGTCAAAATGAAATGTTCAAATTCCCTAACAGCAGTCACTCCCTTCTGGAAAGAATCATCTTAAAATATATATATCCATATATACACACATCCATTCGTTTTCGTTAATGTTTTATGAATGATTCCAACCAAGTGCCCAAGTTACCCAAAATATCATGCTTACCCAGACCTGACCTATGATGTCATACATATCTTCTCTAATGGTTGACAAACAATGGGGTATTAACCAGGAAACCACTGTAAAATACAACATGGTCCAAGTCAGACTTCTTAGGTGTTTATTTTCAAGCTTTCTTGGTTTATACAGCAACTTGCACAGTATACATCACTGCTCAGTTTTGTCCACTTACTTTGACTCAGGCCTCAACGCTCCTCAACCTACAATATGTTGACTAATTTCACATTTCTAACCAATGCTATTTGAAGAAACAGTTGATGTTTATAGGCCATGCATTCCTGCTGTTTACACAGCTTGCCCTGAATGAAAACACACCAAAATAGAAAAATTGAGCTGCTTTTGTGTCCTAATATAGCAGCACCCATAATGTCTAGATTGGAAGAGAAAAAAAACCATATGCCTACCATCATATTATGGCATCACCAAAGTTTTGTTTACCCCCAATTGAGTGGTTATGTGGGTTTGTTGTATTATGGGATACTTATTGTATGAGTGGTTGTCTCTCTGAAGAATTTATGTAAGGCCCTGTTCTTGCTCCAGAAGCGGTTACATGCTCTTGCCAGCATCAGACCTCACCAGCTACAGCACATGTTTGACGTAAAGAACAGAACCCATACTCAGGATGTCTGCTACAGCAGATCTTTCAAACATCTAAAACCATATCAGTATTCTCTCTGTCTCTCTATTTTTCTTGATTCCTCTACAGACTGTCATTACACTTAGACATGATGACCTGACAGTGACTCATCACTCCACCCTGAAACATATTAAATATGTATATATTGAAATATTAGTGATGTGTTTTATCAATTCTGCTGATGATTTGCAGGTTGACACTGTAATTCCATTATTCCTGTGAGAAGTTAGTGGTTGTATGCCACTTTGACATCACAGTGGGACCTTGCTAGTGCAGTTACAATGGTGTATAATAGGAGAAAAAAATTGCACAACTATAAAAATGAGGGATAATAGTCAGGTTTTGCTATTAGCACCTAATACAAAGGCGCTTCTTTTCTAACTCACCATTTTCCAATGACTTTCAATACCTACTTTAAGAGAAATTCAATGTAGAAGAAATGGAGACAACAAACATTAGACACACGGTTTTAGAACGCAGTAAAGTTATAAGATGCAGAGACTCATCTCGGCTAGTTAGGTAGTGATCAGTGAGATCTACATACGCAATAGCGTAACTGTGGAATTGCCATGAAATTTGAAGTTTCTCTTCCTACCTTCTTTATGTAGAGGTCGAAGCAAGGACTCATTCCCATTGGCCCAGTATCAATTAGTCAGGTAGCCTAATGACACTGGACCTCATTTGTCAATTTGGATAGAAATGGATTTATGCTTAAACCATTGGTACAAGCATTGAAACAAGACATTTGGTATTCATGAAATCCAGAAAAAACATTTGTATCATACTCCTGCTCCTGAGTGTGTCTAAAGGTGTATATATATAAGAAGACTAATTAAATTAAAGTAAACCTTGACTGGATCAACTTCAAATCATATAATTAGCATGGATTACTGCACTTTTATATATGGAACATGCTGGCAACTTTAAACTTATTTTTATTATGTTTATAGCATTTAGCAGATGCCTTTATCCAGGGCGACTTATAGAAGAGCATTGTCTCAATCAAAAACACACCCTCATGCTAGTTCACTAGGTCAGGAACAAGGAATACCAATGAGAACGTTTTGTGAAAACCGGGCGTTTTAATATATTATTGGCATTAATTAAAAAGATGCCTGGCTAACTCAGTTGGTAGAGCATGAGACTCTTAATCTCAGGATTGTGAGTTTGAGCCCCACACTGGGCACTAAACCCAGCCACTGGGGTTGCACAAGCTACTGCACTCTCAGCGCCAGTCCCAAGCCCAGATCAAATGTAGGGTTGCTACAGGAAGGACATCCGGCGTAAAACCTGTGGCAAATCAAATATGCGGCTCATAAGCCCGATTTCTATAATGGAGACGGATGATCTGCTGTGGTGACCCCTAACCGGAGCAGACAAAAGAAGAAGAAAATTGCCATTAATTAAAGAATATTAAAGTTAAAGAAAGCAAGCCACATCCATAAATTAAGACAAAACTAATCTTTCACAATTATGACAAAAGAAATGGTGTTGTATAAACAGAGGATGGGCCGGCCTGTCATAGCTGTAGGGTGTAAACAAATGTCTCCTCTGAATAAAGATTGCATACTCACTTATTATTATTAATGTTATATATTATTAAATGTTTTTATTAGTATAGTAGTGAGTCAAAATATTTTCCAGTTCTGTTTTTCAGGTTTTAACCTGATCGATCATTTCATGTTCCCAGCTGTCTGTGCTTGATCTTTTATATAAGTGTCACTACATGAAAATGAGCTGTGCTGTGTATGCACTTGGTAAGTTACAGCTGATTGGTATTCATTAACATACACACAAACATACAAATGAAATCAGCATTTATGAAAATTTTCTCTCAGTTTAAGGTCTCATCACTTGTTTCTCCCTCCCATCTCTATCTTCTGTTGTTTTCTTTTGTTGGTGAACGAGTCCAGGCATCAGCCATATCACCCCATATTTCTTGTTCTGTCAGTATCTATCTCCGTTCTCTTTTCTTCAAACTTTTCAACACTGGAAACCAGATCCAAATACATATAGGCAAAGTTTCATATCAAAAAGCAATTGTACCCCATACCACCACCACCATCCCCACCACCACCCAACACACACACACACACACACACACACACACACACACACACACACTCAATTGTCAGGATTATTTCAAAAGTAGTCACATATTTTCAAAGTTTTGTTGACCGATGGGGTGGTGTATGATGGGTGAAATAATTCACCATGGCTGAAGGTTCTTGCTGGCCCCCATACAGTGAGTAGATGAGGTGTGTTGACCACATGTGAAAATGACCTGCTAAATTAAAACAGATACACAAGAAAGAAATATCAGCAAGGGGATGCAACACAGAGCAAGGTTGTATGGTGAAATAAACTGTTAGTGGTGATGTATTGTTAAAAACAAACACAATGCATCACACATCAAGTATGAAATAGCTGTGAGAAATGAAAAAGAGAACCTCTACTTATGTTCCACATGAGTGTGTGTATATATATATATATATATATATATATATATATAATATCTCAGATACCAAGAAGAGTCCATGTTCTCGATGGCCTCAAGTCTAAAATAAATAAGTAAATAAATATATAATGGGTCAACCACAGTTAAATAATCCTACTGTCTCCTTTTCCCAGTAGCAAAATTCAATTTAGCCCACATTCTTTTGATGGATTGGCTGAAGCTACTCTTTCCAGTGCAAATGCCATGGAAAATCTTTTCAACATCATAGGAGGAATACTACATCTTGAAAAAACAAGACTGCTGTTATTCTACAGGGAGAATAAAACATGTGGAGAAATATAATACTAAAGGCCTGACCTTTGCCAAAGCTTTTAATTTGTAGTATCTTTGAGGTGGAGGGTTAAAGTAGGTACTTAAAGTAGAAAGGCTGAATAGACCTCTAGTAGACCCATGGAGCACAGGGACTTCCGAAGGCCTGACATGGAGACACTTTTCCAGGAGGAAAGCCTTTGCCAGGCTGCTGGCTCCGGTGCTCTGGGCAGCCGCCACAGTGGTTTGTGGTGGAGTGCCATGGCAGTGAAAGTGCCGTGAGGGCTCCCACTCTTGCATACTTTATGGTCAGACTGAAACATTACAGCCCAGAGAGCGCTGCCCAGCATTGCCAGACAGCCGAGATGAGATCACTACTGAAAACATGCTAGCACTAACACCCGCTAAGTGCCCTGTTTGCGAACCTTTACGAACGAGTGACAGCATGGAACACAGCATGCTTTTGTATGCTGGAGTGAGATGTTGAGCACTGATGTTCAATAAAAGGGGATCTAACTTGTCAGTGTGATTATTTAAATTATGAATTTGCCTTTACCAGAGTAAAACATGAGGTCAGGTGACTATGATCTGTTGTCTGCCTTTTAGATTATCACCATCCCTTGGTACCTTCTTTCTCACGGAATGCTTCTTCATGCTGTCTGGCATGTGACTGTCGGAGCATTTGTTTCTGTGAATTTAACTGTGATCTGCAAATGATTTGCCAACTGGAGTTAGGACCACGTTAACTCTTCTCGGGTTTTACTGTAGAAATACACATGATTCATTTTGCCAAGTCTTTTCTTCCATTTTAAACAGAAAGCCCAGTGTGTCTATAAAGGGTGCAAATACACTGTATATTTTAGTTGTTGTGATGTAGTAGACATTATGTAGCTGTAAAGACTCAGATATTAGTCTGCTTGTTGTAGTATTGTTGATTTGGGTTTATTGTGGCATCTAAAGTTTATAAGGCCTCTCAAAAGTTGGGCATTGGCAGTAATGTTGTGTGCCAAAGTCTAATCTCTTGTGGTTGGATCATATAATCAGTAAGATCACAATCTGGTTCTTGGTTAACCTCAGAGTTGAGTATGCAGTGATTGAGATTGCAGTACTGTAAACAGTTGCCCTCAATGGATAGAGTATGAACTTGACACTTTGGTGACATTCAGACGCTGGTCCACACACACACACACACACAAAGAGAAAGAGAGAGAGAGAGAGGAGATAGGAGGATCATATATTGCTACTGTTGTATAACATCTGTGTGTGTGTGTGTGTGTGTGTGTGTGTGTGTGTGTGTGTTCTGCTTGATGATGTCCAGTATTCAGTCTCCAGTATCCACCCACTGCAATGTAAAACAGAAGGCTTGGATGGGCTGTAGTTGGATACAGCTGTCACACAACAGCTCCATTGGTCAGCATATAAAAGGTCATGTGTGCAAGTGTGAATTTCAGAGCATCTGTGCATTACTGTGCATTAATTAATACAACACACAGTGCAGTGAGATGAGTGATAGAGCAGCAGACAGGGTCATGCATTTCCTAGTCCTTCCCCATTAAGGTCTTCTCATATGTCAAATTTTCATTTCCCCTCTCTGTTTCTCTCTCTCTCTCTCTCTCTCTCTCTCTCTCTCTCTCTGTGTCTCTCTCTTTCTGACCTCACTCTCTGTTGAGCTTAGCCTACTATGCCTGACTAACTGCACATACACACAAGTTGATGGTGGTGTTTAAATCATTAATTCTGTTTCTTTACTCTTCTACTCACCTGTTATGTATTGCTCTCTATCTCTTCTTCTTTATGCCATAAGCATACGTAATGTAGAGTTCATTCTATCAGCAATGAGTTGTATTAGATGAGAAAATTATTTTCTGCTTTTTCGGGAAATAAAATGTTCATACATAATACAGCTTGTATAACGGAGCAACTTTTAGTGCGTGTTTGTTGTCTGATGTAACCTTGACAAAGGAAAGCAGTGTTTTTGTTGTGCTTTTTTTTATTTTTACATACTGCCTTTCAGCCAGATTTGAATAAATATCATGTGTTGACCTGACGTACCTTGACCTGATTGGAGGGAAAATATTCAAACCCTGGATTTGGTTGTTGAATCTTTACCCTTTGACTGGACAAAGGGTGATGGGGGGGACAACAGGCTTGAAAGATGCCTTGTTAATTGTAATTTATAAATAATTTGTTTATCTCAGCTTTAATCAACCAGGCAGTCCCCTGAGATATATTAAGGGAAAAGCCCAACAGAAAGTAGCATGTCTATCAAACATGACTAAACGTGCGATATAGTAATTAATGCATTTACTGTATAAACAATTTAAACTAGCTAGTTCACAACAGGTTGTTTTTCAGACTACAGATTAATTGCCCTGATTAATTTGATGAATACTAGTTTATACTAGCAAGAGGATGTGTTTTTGTTGTTGTTGTATTTGCTGCATTTGTTTTTTTTGTTTGTTTGTTTTTTTATGGTGGCTCTAAGTCGCTCTTCAAAAAGGTGTCTGTTTAATGCTGTAAATGTACAAGGTAAATGTATACTAGCAATATGCTTACCTTTAATGAATGTGTACATTTTAATGAATAATTAAACTTTATATCATATTTCAATTAGGCTTCTAGTAAAATGCAAGGTCTCTACTGAAAACAATTGAAACTGACCCGTGTATACAGTCTCACTGGCTCCTTGTCGCCTGTAACCATTACAACAGCGTAGCAAAACAGCGTGGGAGCGGTCATAAACTGCAGTCAACATGCAACAGAAAGTAAAGCTTTTGAAATCAGTGTCCAAGTGTAACTTTAGAGTGTGCCTGAAAATGAGATTTGGCTATTACATTTTCACACAAAATGGACTTCAAACTGGAGAACTTGGGGTGAAGCCTGAGATAGACAAACAAAACACACTGCACAGACACTACTAATAAGCACAGACACAGGTATGTGTGTGTGTGTGTGTGTGTGAGTGAGTGTGTGTGTGTGTGCGCGCATAAGTGCGTTTTTCTTGGTGGGGGGATTCATGGAAAGCCACTTTTTTAGGTGTCCATCCAGGGAAAAGAATGCAAAAAGGAGCAATTTGCTGTCAATCTTTTTTTGTCTCTCGTAAAAAATTAATAATCATAATGTATCAGCAACAGGAGGAGAAGGAGACAAAAAAAGGCTTGAAATATTTCGTTTTATGTGTAATGAATGTAGAATATGTGAAAGTTCCACTTTTTAAATTACAGAAAAAAAAATAACTTTTCCACGAAATTAAAATTTCCATCGAGTATTCTTTGCTGCGTACAACGTGCCCATACCATCTAAGCACACCATCCTGCATGTCCAGCCGTCATCGGACATTGTCGTTCATGGCGTGGTCAAGATGTGTTAGTCCGAGACCATCGAAGCATTTGCATTTCCATCACGTGTAGGGCCTGCTCGTGCTTTGCTGTTGCTGGCCAACACTCCGATATGTAGACTGGGCACACCGCCATTTTGTGGATATTTGACTTGAGGCATAGTGGCATCCGATGATCACACAGGACTCTAGTCACCTGGTGCCATTTCATCCAGGTGGTGTTGATGCAGACTCGAGCATCTGGGGAGCTATCTCCATCGCTGCATATAAGGGAACTGAGGTACTTGAATTTTTCCACTTTCTTCAGGTTCTCTCCACTGATGCTGATGGTTTCATCGGTTTGAGGGCCACTTCAGGGACATTGTGGGATCGTAGGGCATGCCAGATGAGTTCGTGTGGGACACGATCAAAGGCATTTTCCAAATCAAAGAAATGCCATGTGGATGGGCTCGGTCTTCTCACTGTGCTTTCCCAAAAGCAACCGTGCAGCATGGATGGTGTCCGTCATTACATTCTCTTTGACAAAGCTGCATTGGTTTGGAGTGATGGAGACAATTTTGCGGAGCCTGGCATCGATAATCTGTTTGAATATTTTCAAGGCGTCACACAGGAGGATTGGATTGGCCTGTAGTTCAAGCATTCGGTCACATCACCCTTGCCCTTCCAGATGGGCACCGTGGTACTGGTTGTCCAAGCTGCTGGAGCCGCACTCTCGTCAATTATTCAGTTGAAGAGGGCAGCGAGAGTTGTAGCGCCTTGGTGGCCGAGGATCTTCCTCACTTCAGCTGGGATGTTGACTGGGCCGGTTGCTTTCCCATTTTTCATATTCTTTGTCACTTCTTCAAACCTCCTTGATGGTAATTGGTGGCACAGGTCCCGAGACCAGATCAGCACTTTGGATCGGTGGGTGGTTAAATTCTTTGCTGCTGATTTTGGAGAAGTAATCACTCCATCGACGGAGGATGGCGGGTGGGTCTCAGGGGAGTTGATGATCTTTGTCCTTCATGTGCTTGACTGAGTGGCTTGATGATGTGCATTGGCCAGGTGGTAGATTTTAGTTTCTCTTTCCGGCGCGTCCAATTCAACATATATGTGGTCATAGTAAGCAGCCTTGGCTGCCACTACTGCTTGCTCGGCAGCTGATTTTAATACCTTTATAATGCTAGAGTTCTTCATCGGTGTGGGTTTGGCACCAAACATTCAACGCCTCCTTCTTCTCCTTTACAGCCATTTGCACTTCTTCATTCGACCACCAAACTTGCTTGTCGATGGCCCGTTTCCCTGGCTTCGTTTTCCCAAGGATGTTAATCGCTGCAGCATGGACTTGTCCAACCAATTTGTCCCACATGGCTGATATTGGCTGGTCCTTGTCCATACCCATGGGACCAAAAGCAGCTACGAGCTGAATGCTGCACTCTGGTAAACGCCACCATTCCACTACAGTGATTCAGGGTTGCTTTTAGCCTAGGATGTCCAATTGGTGGTCCATGACGAGAGGCCAGTGCTGGGGGGCGATTGGTTCCAATGGGATAATTTTTTCGTCGGTCACCAACTTCAAATTCAGGTGCATATACAGTATCTCACAAAAGTGAGGACACCCCTCACATTTTTGTAAATATTTGATTACATCTTTTCATGAGACAACACTGAAGAAATGACACTTTGCTACAATGTAAAGTAGTGAGTGTACAGCTTGTATAACAGTGTAAATTTGCTGTCCCCTCAAAATAACTCAACACACAGCCATTAATGTCTAAACTGCTGACAACAAAAGTGAGTACACCCCTAAGTGAAAATGTCCAAATTGGGCCCAAAGTGTCAATATTTTGTGTGGCCACCATTATTTTCCAGCACTGCCTTAACCCTCTTGTGCATGGAGTTCACCAGAGCTTCACAGGTTGCCACTGGAGTCCTCTTCCACTCCTCCATGATGGCATCACGGAGCTGGTGGATGTTAGAGACCTTGTGCTCCTCCACCTTCCGTTTGAGGATGCCGTACAGATGCTCAATAGGGTTTAGTCCATCACCTTCACCCTCAGCTTCTTTAGTAAGGCAGTGGTCGTCTTGGAGGTGTGTTTGGGGTCATTATCATGCTGGAATACTGCCCTGCGGCCCAGTCTCCGAAGGGAGGGGATCATGCTCTGCTTCAGTATGTCACAGTACATGTTGGCATTCATGGTTCCCTCAATGAACTGTAGCTCTCCAGTGCCGGCAGCACTTATGCAGCCCCAGACCATGACACTCCCACCACCATGCTTGAGTGTAGGCAAGAAACACTTGTCTTTGTACTCCTCACCTGGTTGCCACCACACACGCTTGACACCATCTGAACCAAATAAGTTTATCTTGGTCTCATCAGACCACAGGACATGGTTCCAGTAATCCATGTACTTAGTCCGCTTGTCTTCAGCAAACTGTTTGCGGGCTTTCTTGTGCATCATCTTTAGAAGAAGCTTCCTTCTGGGACGACAGCCATGCAGACCAATTTGATGCAGTGTGCGGCGTATGGTCTGAGCACTGACAGGCTGACCCCCCCCACCCCTTCAACCTCTGTAGCAATGCTGGCAGCACTCATACATCTATTTCCCAAAGACAACCTCTGGATATGAAGCTGAGCACGTGCACTCAGCTTCTTTGGCGAGACCTGTTCTGAGTGGAACCTGTCCTGTTAAACCGCTGTATGGTCTTGGCCACCGTGCTGCAGCTCAGTGTCAGGGTCTTGGCAATCTTCTTATAGCCTAGGCCATCTTTATGTAGAGCAACAATTCTTTTTTTCAGATCTTCAGAGAGTTCATTGCCATGAGGTGCCATGTTGAACTTCCAGTGACCAGTATAAGGGAGTGTGAAAGCGATGACACCAAATTTAACACACCCACACCTGAGACCTTGTAGCACTAACAAGTCACATGACACCGGGGAGGGAAAATGGCTAAATGGGCCCAATTTGGACATTTTCACTTAGGAGTGTACTAACTTTTGTTGCCAGCAGTTTAGACATTAATGGCTGTGTGTTGAGTTATTTTGAGGGGACAGCTAATTTACACTGTTACACAAGCTGTACACTCACTAATTTACATTGTAGCAAAGTGTCATTTCTTCAGTGTTGTCACATGAAAAGATATAATCAAATATTTACAAAAATGTGAGGGGTGTACTCACTTTTGTGAGATACTGTACATAAACATAGCAATATTAATCTGCATTAATATTGTCAATAGATGATCCACACATTGTGTGTGTGTGTGTGTGTGTGTGTGTGTGTGTGTGTGTGTGTCTCCTGCCTTGAAGCTTGTGGTCTGGATAATAAGCACCAGTCAGAGCCACACTACAATACCTCATTTGGGACTGTTGCTTCCTGAAATAATGATATTAATAAATATATGAAACACACACACACTCTCACACATACACACATGCGTTCATTAGGAAACACACCTTCTATATTTGTTACTTAATTCATTATAGATGTTGCAGTTCAAGAGTAAATAAAGCACATGTCATTTCTTTATATTATGTCTGAAATGATACAATACTTTACAGATGTTTGGTCTTTGTCTTATACAATCCTCCACAAAGTCCACACACTGCAAGTTCATGCACATGTACATGTCTGCCAAAACCTAAAACAATAAGCTGACATTTAAATACTAGGTTTTCAATACCACTATTTAAAGGTTGACATTTTATGATTTTTGAAGTGCATGACTCTTCTAAAACTAATGCAAAGGCACATGATACTATACATCAAAAATTAAGACTTTCTCTGGACTCTTTTGGAAACAATATCTGGAGTATTCGCAATTATTGAAAAGGTTTCAACTGTAATGGTAAACCACTGAGGCCTGACTGCATAATGCTGTACATTTTCCCATCCAGTGTGTGAGGGATCTGTGCAGACACCATGTCCACAAGTCATGTCTGGCAGTGTACAACCCCTTTAAAGAGCTGCAGCTATTATATGTGCAACTCTGTGGACTTTGTTTTGAAAAGTGCTGGGGAAAGAATAACAAAAATCCCTGAGTAGAAAGCAAGCCAATTCACATCAAAGAGCTTTTAGAGTTTTTTTTTCTGTTTAAAGCATGTTTTATGGAAAAAAGGGGGGGTCAATTTTAACCAATGTTCAAATCCACACCAACTTATTAAACTCTCCAGTTATTACAAAATGCAAATTGTTATGGCTAACATCAGGGGCGACACAGTGGCGCAGCAGGGAGCATTACTGTCTCACAGCTTCGGGGTCAGTGGTTTGATCCTGTGCTCAGGATATTCTCTGTGTAGAATTTTGCATGTTCTCCCTGGGTCTGTATGGGTTTACTCCGGGTTTCCTCTTACTTATCCCTAAGTGTAAATTAGTGTGTGTATGAGTGTGTGTATATAGTGCATTGTGATGGATTGGTGTCAAATTCAGGGTGCATTTCCACTTCACACCCAATGTTAATAGGATATGTTCCAGCTCCACCGTGATGCTGACCAGGATAAAGCTGTTACTGGAGATGATTGAATGAATATATGAATAGTTTATCATGAGAGTCTAAAAGTACGATTCAACAGGCTGATTATATTGACCATGATAGTGGCAGCTACACAAAGTCTCACACTTTTCATTTGCACATGCCACAATGTTGTAGTTTTGTGTGGGAATCACCATATTACTTGTGCCACCGTGATTGACGAAAACATCCATCCATCCATCCATTTTCTGTACCGCTTATCCTACACAGGGTAATGGGGATCCTGGAGCCCATACCAGAGATCTCAGGACACAAGGTGGAGGACACTGACCCTCCAGTGCATGTCTTTGGACTGAGAGAGGAAATGAGTATGCAGAGGAAACCCCCATAGCATGGGGAGAATATGCAAACTCCATGCACAGAGGGTGTAGACAGGATTCAAACCCCCAGCCCTGGATGTGCAAGGCAAACATGGTAACCACTAAGCCACCATAACCCCTGACACCCACAAACATGAAAATATGAAACGTGTAAGGAATTCATAATCTCTCAATGTGTGATGCTCACTCTGGTGCTTACTCTGATGCATGCTGAGCTTGTGTTTTGTTTATCTCCCAGTTGTGCCTAAATCATATTCAGGTGTTTTGCGTTTAAATCTTGAATGGTTATCTATACCCTCTTGTATCTCTATGTCTTTGCGAAGCAATGTACAGAACTTCTAGATTTTGTGCTATCTAATCCAAGCTTCTCATTTTGCTCTAGTTCACATCTTGCCTAATTCTGGGTTTGATTTTGTTTTTTTTGGTTTCAATAAAGCCTCTGCCTATAGATTCACACTCACCTGTTGAGTCCTGCATGTTACACCAAGAAAAGAAACCTGGTAGAAATGCACTCGTGTTGGTTAATTTATATATCTGGAGGTGAGAGTTCTGTCACAGAGGTGATGGTTTATTATGGATGCCACCCTGAGAAACTGACACTATGAAGAAGGCTAAGCTGATGTAGTGTATGGCTCAGTGTTTGGGTCAGTTTCTATCGCAAGCTGTTTGTATAAGCTTATTAACAGACCAAAGTGGCAGGGACAAATATTTAAGAGGCATGTCGTCAGTGTAAGTTATGCCTTATCTACTACTGACGCCATCTGTTGCAGTGAGCCATGCGGATAGCAGAAGAATAAGCTGATGGATGAATATAAGTATACAAAATTTTATTGAAGCTGTTTTAACATATACAGCTCTTAATCAATTTGACTGGAACCCTGGTGTGCTTATCTGCTTGGTGCAGTGTGTTTAGGCAAGTGAGAACACAGCAATCATGTAGTAGTGAGGACCTAAACAACCAGTTTATGACCGTGAGAAGAGCTCTCAGTCTGCTGCCCATTGAACCCTAATGCAGTGAGAATAGGATTCAACCCTGGACAGAGGACAGAGCTGAAGTGTTGCAGAAGTACTGTGTACTCTGAATATATGGCTGGCAAACACAAAAATGAATGCTGGATAAAGTTTATAAGTTTAAACTGGCTCAGAGTTCTCAGTGCTTGGTTGATTTCTGTGATGTCTATGCATGCTTGCAAAATATTTGTTTATATTCTTTATTGCCATGTTTCTAACCAATGACTGAAAGTTTTACACATGTTTCCAGCTCTGCTTCTTTCCACATGCCCCTCAACCAATGTTTTTTGTATTCTGCTTAGTTGAAATTTGTGCAGCAAGAAACCGAAATGGTGAATCAAGTATCAATTTCACTCTGATTTGGACAAGGCAAATAGACCCTCAAAGTGGTTACGACCGTGCCAGCAAAAAACTGCCCCTGCAGAAATTTCAACACTGTACCCACCAGGCAGTGGGCTGGATCCTCATCACGGTCATTGCGCCAGGATGCAAATACCCTCCATTTATGGGCATACAACTTCATTATGGAAGGAGCCCAGGCATTCCGAATAGTCTCTTGGGCCCCAGAACAAAGAAGAGAATTGATCAGACAGCTCCATTCAGTGACCACACCCAAAGCTTCCATATCCCCGGATGCAGATGCCAAATTTTTCCCTGCATCTGTGCCAACAGAGAATTTCTGACCGGAATCTCCCAAGGGGAGGCTTCCAGTAGAGAGACTAGTTTCAAAAAGCATACTTGTGAGGGTCATAGCGGTGCCACAATCAGAAGACGCACTCCATCCTCCTGTACTCTGCTCAGAACTGATGGAATCAGTTTGATCGGCAGGAATGCATACAGGCGTGACCTCGGCCATGCATGTGTCAGAGCGTCTATTCCCAGAGGTGCTGGGTGTGACAGAGAGAACCAAAGAGGACACCGGGCTGTCTTGCTTGAAGCGAACAGATCCACCTCTGCTCTGCTGAAACATTGCCATATCAGGTTCACCGCCTGAGGGTGCAACATCCATTTCCCGGACCTCAGGCCATGCCTCGACGGGAAATCTGCTGCCAGATTAATGACACTGGGTACATACACTGCTCTCAGAGACAGAAACTTGTTCTGTGTCCAGAGAAAAATATGATGTGCTAGCAGAGACATGCTGCGCGACCATAATCCCCCTTGGCGGTTTATGTATGACACCACCGTCATATTGTCTGACATGGTGGTGCAGAAGTACTGGAACAAACTGGTTCAGAGCCAAGTATACTGCCAACATCTCCAGGCAATTTATGTGCCAAGAGAGATGTCTGCTCTTCCAGACTCCATAGGCTGGGCAACCATCGCAGGTCGCACCCCAGCTGTTCAGGGAAGCATCCATCATAATCACTTTCTGGAGGATGATGCCTCCCATAGGAATTCCTCCCATGCCTTTCATAGGAACTCCTCAAATTAGAGATGGAGGAATGCTTCCCATAGGAACTCCTCAGATTAGAGATGGAGGATGTTTACAAATAGCAAGAGCTGGAAGGCATCCATGCAAGACCCTTATTAAATGATGAGCAAGTTAGGAGGGACGAAGTCCTATGGATTTTGCCCACCATTGGAATGGTCTCAAATGAAGCAGGCCCAACAGGAGCACCGGTGGGGTAGCTGCCATGAGACCCAGCAGCCTGCGACACAGACCCACATTGACATTCCAACCTAGCCTGAAATGAGTCAGGCAGACGTGAAGAGATTCCATACGAGTAGGAGACAGATGTGCCTACATTGAGCATGAGTCTAGGTGCACTACTAGAAAAACATGAGATTGGAGTGTTAAAAGGAAGGTCTTGTCCCATTCTCTAATCTCTGTCAGGTTTAACAGAGATGTCTCTCCGGTGTGCCCAAACCTGCCATGGGGCATCTGACTGTGCAAGTGGTGTGTGTCGACCGCCTCCGGGGTCAAACCAGCTCCTTCATCCATATCCTTAAGGACATCCGCCTGGTAGGCCTGTAATACAGCCATAGTGTCCAGTGCCAAACCAGACTGACCGGCAACCACTTAGGACATGTAAATCAGTGTGGAAATCGTCCTACGGGGCTTTGTAGGCAATACAGGTCAAGTCTTCCACAAGGAGGCCAAAGACCATGAGAGATGGACAGTTATTGTCTTTTCCACCTCTGGCATGCAATCATACCTCTGCACCACTGAACCTGGAACGTTGTTGAAGTCGGGGGCAGCAGCATTTGTAATGCGTGTTGAGAATGGTTGCTTCCAGGATTTTGCAATCTCCTTGTGGAGATCAGAATAGAATGGCAGCTGTCTGAATAGTGCTGTCTTTGAGTGAGGGCCAGAGAGGAAGTGCTCATTCAATTTAGAAGGCTCACCTCACTGAACATGTTCAGGCCAGTCGAGGTTGAGCTTCTCAGCAGTGTGAGAGAGAACGTAAGTGAGCTCAGTATATGCCACCGAAGGCTGTGCCTCCTGGCCGCAAAGCGAGAGAGTGTCAGCCACACTAGCGCCGTAATCCTCAGAATCAGATGCGGTGGTGAACAGAATATCATCCAATCCAAAAGAAACATAACATAAATCTCTCCGCATGAATTCAACCGGAGAACCCGCACGGGTGCTGCATTCGGGTGAGGGAGAGAGAGGAAGGGGAAAATCTGCCTGCTCACTCGCCATAGCCTCACACTCACTGTTAGATCCCCAAGACTCGGTCTCGTGAGGCACCTCAGCAACCTCAGATATGGAGTGACGTGGGATACATGACATGTCTTTTGATTTATGAAAGAAAGTGAGTCGGGAGCGCAGCTGACAAGTTCTCACAATGTGCACAGTGAGTAACTCCATGCAGCGCCACTCTAGCATGAGAGATGCCGAGGAATTTCACACACTCACCCTGCATGTCCCCACTTGTTATAAAGCAAGGGCATGGAGGAATTTCTTCACAGCTAGGAGACAAGTCTGCTCAATGCAGTCACCAAAACAATTTTATATATATATTTGAAATGGCTCTTCAAAAAACTCTCTAGCAAGGGCCAGATAAATTGTTTCCTGAAGAAAAAGACATCTGGAGGTGGCGACATCTGGAGGTGGTGCCACGATATATATAGCATGGGTGATGCAGTGCTGTGGGAGGCGGCATTAGCGCCATCAGCCAATGAATTGGCATATACAAGCTTCAGACGATCGGTACCACCCATGGGTGTCCCCATAGTGTCAGCTACTGACGCAGTGTCTAAGTGAACCTATGAAAGGGAATGGTATTGGCACTTCTCAGTTTTTTGAATCTCGATAAGGTATGTGTTTGCGATTTTAGCTTGTGAGACGTTCCTTATGACTTCCACCTTCAATAGAGACATTTATTTGCCCTTGTTTGGTTCACTTTAGGCTACCCTCCCACACACCCTCCCATACACCCATCCACCAACACACACACACACACACACACACACACACACACTGAAAGCATTCCCTTCAAACACTCCATATGCCTGCTTTATCGGTTTGTGTAAAATGTTTAATAACCAAATTAAATGTTTAATGGATTGTTGAAACACATATCAAGATCAAGTACTGTTCACAGATCAAGAAAGGTAAAACCAGATGCTGTGCTGCTTTGTAACCCATCTTAAATTAACTGATTACCACTTACATTACTGTTTTATATAGTAGCCCCTGACTAAACAGTATGTGCACAAATGTTTGTGTACCTATATAGGTGTGTGAGCATTTACTGTACATTGCTCATCGGGACAGGTAGAGCAGATATTCAGGTTTAATGTATTGTCCTGCCTCCTCTGGTTGCCCTCTGTGTACTCAAACTAAGATTGATGGCACACATAGGCACATACAGCCACACACACACACACACACACACACACACTGCCTGAAAAAAGGTCAGTGAATGGATGTTATACAGTCTCCTTCTTGTAAACGATTAAACATTTTGGCTTTAAATTCTCCCTGACCCTTTCCTCTGTGAAAATCTTCCAGTATTTAAAGCCAGTGAAAATAATTTCAGTTACCCATTCTTAAAAAAGTTTTTATTCTCTATATCTAATTTCCTCCTCCCCAACTCAGGCCTCAACATAAAATCATAACTTATACTCAAATTGTGCTATTCTGAGCCCTTTTTCTGTCGTAAGCAAATGGAATTGGGGGATTGTAGAACAAAGAGAACATTCAGGCTGTGCCATGGTGTATATAGCTGATGGGGATGTTACAGTGACTAACTCTGGAAAAAAAAGTTTTTAATACAGGGTAGCATGGCTTAGGGGGAACTGAGCATGTTCAGAGCTCTGATAAAGAAATGGAAAGGAACACCACACGCAGCTCACACTCTCTGATCTGATTCCTCAATTCCACTGTATCGTTATTGTGGCTTTTGTTATAATTTGTGTTGCAGACTCATTTTTAAGCTATGGACTATGGCTTTCACTCTTGTCACTGTTCTTCTATGGTACCAGTGCTCATGGTTGTGCAGTACAATGTGTTTCTATTCTATTCGTTTTCTATTCATTAACTAGGTGTTACTTTGGCCTTCAGGCAGAGCACAAATGAGGCCTCCAAAACCAGGGGCCTTGTTCCTAGGACTGTCTGAATACTCAGACATTCCTGATGGCTACAGGGGTGGGTAGAAGTGTGTGTCTCAGTCTTTCAACACTGTATACCCCCTGGAGACCATCAAACTATGCCAGCTTTGGAGACTGGGTGCCCTCCGGGCATGAAGGCCAATTAAGCTCAACACAGACGCCTTTTTTGGGGAGAAGAAGCACCCTGCTGCGCACAAAGTGCGGCCCCCACAGCGCACGGTATTTATTTGCCCACATACACATGCACACGTGTACATACGCACATACACACATTCTTGCCTCAATACAGTCTTGTACCTTAGGCCAGACTCTACAGTCGTTCTCACACCTGGAACCAATGTGTGAACAAATGAAGGAAGCCACATAAAGAACGGCAGGCAGGGAGGATTAATGACTGAGTTTATCCCTCTTTATCTGCTTTGTTTTACACACACACACACATACTTGTGCACTCAAATGGGATGTAGTTATGTAGAAAAATGTTGTTGAGATTTCTTGCATCTTTTGCCTCATTAAAACAATTTAAATAAGCAGCTCAAGAGGGTATAGTACTTGTGCTTGTGAATTTGTATGTGTTGGAACCTAGATATTGTGTTTTATGGGTCCTTTATTTAGTAGGTAAACAGAAAAATGCCTGTGCGGTAGGAATATGAACAATTTATTTCATGTCAAGTGACCACAAAGCACACAACACTCTTAAACATCAACTACTTAGTTTTTACTAAATTCAACTTGTAAACAGATATGCCAGCAAGTTTAGGCCAGCGGGGTTTACATTAGTCACACAACCACCTCGGTGTGTGTGTGTGTGTGTGTGTGTGAGAGAGAGAGAGAGAAAGAGAGAGAGAGAGAGAGAGAGAGAATGATGGATTGTGCGCACACACACACACACACACACACACACACACACACACACACACAGAGACGGCCACCACATAGTTGGAGAAACCTTTAATCTGCTTTTATTAGGTTTCACCAGATACAAGACTTTCCTCAAATTCATGCAACCAGTCACACACATTCATACAGCTCTTTTAAAGAGTGCATCACACTCCTTGGATACTTCTTTCTTTCTTTCTTTCTTTCTTTCTTAGAAATTATTCCAATAAATGTCATTTAAATTAAAATAAAAGTGCTCCTTTTTATGCATTCACTGCGAAGAGTAAAAGAAAGTATATAGTTTTAATCTTGAATATAGTTAAATTTATCTAGTATTTCTTATTATAAAATTACAATAAACCAAATTTAAGATTATTAAACCTATTTCAAGGCATGTACTGATTTCTAGATTGAAATAGTCTTATTCTATTGGCAGATAATTTTGCTTCTTTCTAGAAATAACTGCTTAAAATTAGCAAAATTATCTGCCAATAGAGCAAGACCATTTCAATCTTGCAGTGTTCATGTTAATGACCACTTTTACTGTGGAGTGTTTGTACAGTTTAAATTCAAATTCCCTCCTCCCAACATTCTAAGCATTCAGTTGTGTTCAATAGGCGAGAAGATACACTCTGGTAGTGGTGGATTTGGAGCCTATTCTCAGAACACACACACATACACACAACTCACTCACACACTCTTTCACATCTTGGTGCAATAAGTCAACAATCTACCTACTGGCATGGAAAGAAATCCATGCAGCTATGGGGAGAACATGCAAATCCCACCACAGACAATAACCTGGTTTCATCATTACATTTTTACCAACCATACACCGAAACATAAGACTTCCACGGTACACCTTTGTTCCCTTTCTTCTCCACTAGATGGCGATGATATTTCTCTGTTTCAGCCCAAGGATGTACAGTATATAAGAGCCTCTTTACTTTTACAGAGAAGCATCTACATATTTTTTAAAGCTGTTTTTACCTATTAACATATAAATTTGTTATAAAAATGACAGTAATTGATGGTTTTTTTTTTCTTCTGCTTTCAAATATAAAAATCTAAAATATATTTCAGATATATTATTTGGCATTTTTAGACATGGGAAAGTTTTTAAAACAGTAAAAGAAATGTTTATCAGAAGTGAGGGACTAAGTAATCAAATGATTCCCCTCAGTATTTTAGACCTAATGCTTATTTTCTATGGGATGAAATTGAACTGTGTCTAAAAATTACCTGTTTGCACTAATAGGCAATAATTTTATATTGATAAATATACATCATATATTCTTGCTAGGAAATATATTCTCTTTTTTTGTAATGTATTAATAAATACAAATTTCATTTATTCACTATCTTCCCTGAGCTGTCCAGCTTAGATCATGAAAAACAGCTTCCAGCTATTAGGAGATAACCCTCAGGATTAGCCATAATTACTGCCAATTATAGACAACTGAGGGGAGAGGCAGAGCAAGCACACTGGGAGCAGGTGGAGTGTGGAGGAGTGGAAGAGGGCAAGAACTGATGGCTGGACTGAGAGAGGGTAAAAAGAGGGAGAGAGAAAGAGAGAGAAAGGGGTTGGGTGGAGGTCGCCCTGTCTCCTGTATCTTTTGCTGGGTTTAAGTGGCTGCATTATACTGGGAGCCCCTTTTTGCCTTGTTCTCCACTGCTGCCCTTTTAAGAGTAACCAGAGACAGGCAGAGGACAGCAGGAACAGAGAGACAAGCACCCCGCCCTGGAGAGAAAAAGAAGAAAAGAAAGAGCAGAGAGAGCGTGAAAGAGACCAATGGCAAATGGAGCTGCTTCTGAAAGTAGTGTAGTTAGCAGATAAAAACTGTCTCCTGCCTGTAAAAAGATCCTTCCTCTTCTTCTCCTCTCCTCTTTTCTTTCCTCCCTTGCTTTTTTGCAAGTTTATCTTTGTGCCCTTAATTGGGAGTGGAGACAGAGACTTTTTCAAGGCCATCGAGACCCCAGACGCCTCTCTACTGTCTATTCATCCCTTCTCTCTCTCTCTCTTTCTCTTTCACTCTGACTCTGCTTTTGTTCCCCTTTCTTTTCTTTTCTCTCTCTTACCCACTCAATCCCTCTCAGCATCATCTCTGCTCTCTCTGTCCTGTGCTTTAACGTGTTTGTCTCACTGTATTCCCTCAGCACTACTTCATTCCTACTCCTTCATCTTGCTGGCATAATGTCTACTTTTGCTTCCAAGGACAGCGATAACATACTGTGGTGCATGCATTCACACTCATACACACACACCCAGGGAGCAACAGATACTCATCTGGCTAGTTTCATCCATGGGAAACTCAGGTGTGACACCTCAAGTTCACCTAGAGGTTGGTGCGATCAAAAACAACAGCACAAAGAAAAAGAAACCTATAGAAATTAATCTGTGAACAGACTTTTCCCCTTTAAACAGGCCCAGGTTCCCTGCTGTGCTTCGAGGGTGTGTTTCTTGTTAATATCCTAAGAGTGCAGGTTTTCTTTTTCCTATCCAATTTTGTGGTGAGGTGAGGCAGAGGATACTGAATGTCACAAACTCGATTCAGTCATTTGGCTCGAAGCAAATCACTTAATTAGTCACTTGCTTGATATCTCTATCTATCTATCTATCTATATACACACACACACGTGCACAAAATGGCATCATTATATCAGTCATGTTGTGTGTGTATGTGTGTGTGTGTGTGTGTGTGAAAGAGAAAGACATGGTACTTGTGTACTTGGGATGCCCATCTGCTAGATCCATCAGCCCAGAGAGCTGATGAGCGTCATACCAAGTACAGAGGCGTCGCGGGAACAGGGCAAAAAACAAACGGAATGTTTCTGGCTCTGCGCGCTCCTGGATAGCTCTGCCACTTACTGTCTGAGACAGGCATAAAAGGTTCAATCTGTTCAAGAGCAGCAGCACCACAGCAAGTACATTAAACAGGCCTTTTATGATTATTATTGTATTGAATAATAGACAAGTGGCCCTGTCTCAAATACACTAACACAGGGGGATAAATAAAGTTACAGGGGTGGAAAAAGAACAAAACTAGCCTGAATACGTTTTAGCAAAACAAATTGCACCCATCTAGATTGAAGAGGTGTTCAGATCACCATAGCAACCAGAGAAATATAGCAGGACTTTAGGATGAAGCATGAGAATGTGTTACTTTTGTTCAGACAAATCTTATTTGCTGAATATTCATATCCATTTCCAGCTGGCTTCTCAACTGTCTAATCATTAAACTGCTTGTGTGTAAGACCCTGCTTGTCACTAGACAATCCTAGCACTAGAGATGTGAAGAGTAGTGGTATAATAATAATCAAAAGGCAGAATATGTTGCCATATGGGTGGGGAAAAAATAGGGTAGGCATTAATACAGCTGCTAGATTACTTCTATTGCACTGGAAGAGTCCATATGCTCAAGTACCAAAGGATTGGATGACATTAATGACTGAAAATGCAGCATATGAATGTATGTTAGCAAGATACCGTGGTAGTGGGGAGAAAAACTTTTTTAGACAGTCTGTATAGGGAACACTAACTGATACACTGGTACAGCAATGGCGTTCACATAAGGGTTTTTTAATGTATTTTTTTCTGATTAATAACTCTCTGCAATACAGCCATGGTTATGATTTACAATTGATAGCTACCTGGTACTGACCACTTTATTTCTTGCCCCATTAAACCTTTGTAAAATTGAAAAGGCAATAAAACACTTGAATAAAATTCTGCAGGACTGAAGTCTCTTGCAACTTCCACCTCAAGTTTAGCAATTATAGCTGGTCTACATTTTCAGTGTCCTCCACCACCTAGTGTCCAAATGTCCCAAGTATCAACCATGCATTTGCATTCAACACCAGAAGTAGGTCATTCAGTATGTGCGTCAGTTAGTGACAGTGTTTTAAAAACTAAAATAAAGAGAATTGCTTTAAAAACAACAAACTAGCTGATTGTATTGTATGCATGCCCACAAGTTCACATCTGCCTGTTTTGTAGCTCAGAGGATCCCAACAGTCATGACAATATCTGTGAGGGAAAACTAATATACAGTTATTATTAATATACAGTGTCGTTTGTTCTCGAGAAAAACGTGATCATTCTTGTTATGATCCTAATACAAAAATTTATTCTACACGTGTTTAGAATTTCAAACTTGTAACTATCTCAGGGTTCATATAACTACAGCCCCCATCTTAAATAAACTGCTCTTGTGTAACTTCAGAACATTCTTGAACCCTAACAATTTGAACAATTGAAAAGCTTGGCAATGTTATGTGACTTTCTGAAGCAGCCAACGAGAAATTTGCCTACTGAGCTTAACCAGAAACACTTACAAAAGATATTGTGCATTTTATTTCCCACTTTCAGTCCCTTTAATTATTCAATCATTTAGTAAGAAGTACGTATTTAATATTTGAATTATTGTCAGAGGGGTGTGCTTAGTCAGAATGTGTTTGGGGTTACAAGGTTCACCACTGCCATTTTTATGGCTTTTTCTCCATAGGCGAGACATTCCAGTGTGGGACAGCTTGCTCTGCTTTTAGACAAACTTGTGCTAATGACTGAGATGTATGACTGCATAATCACTGCCAAGCACTGCAAACCAGCGAGACACACAAGCACGCCTCATGCTTAGCTACAGCATGAAAGCCCATAACTGCCTCCTGATGTGTGTTTTATATATAATCAAAGATTACCTTTTAACTATCTTACGGTTTTAGTTGCACTGAAATGGAAGCCACTGTTATGGTTGATTCAATCGAAAGTAGGGCAAAGTCATTTCCATTTGGCATACCAAAAAGCAGGCTTTTGGTTCTTTATCACAGTGTAGGTGAGGTAATGTCTGCCCTTTCTGTTAACTTTGCACCCAAATTCACCTGCCCTCGACCACCACCCCACCCCTACTCCTGCCTGCGGGCCTCATCTGTCAGCCCTGCCATCCCCCGAACCAACTCACCTGACCCTGTACCATTTCCAGATTCTTCCCATCCAACTCCTCCAACCCCAGAGACTCAGCTCACAGATGGCTACACTTTGGAGGTGGTCCTATTCAAAAAATAACACCCTTTTACAGACAAAAAAAAGAGAGATGGACAGAGGAATGCCAAATTCTCCATTTCTCCTTTCTTTCCTTCTCAGGGTAGGGCCACGAGATGCACCATGTGAATAGGACAACTGTCTGATAAGATTACCTGAAGGAAATCTGTTACCCCCACTGGTGCCTGCAGTGAGCAAGATTTCAGGATGGAAACTTGTGAGACAGCATCACTTAGGAGTGAGAGCATGGAGAAAACAGGGGAAAATAAATGAATGGAGCACCTTATGTGATACTATAAAGCACAAACCCTGGGGAAACCTGAGATGAGGGTCAGATGGCAATCAGTGGCATCTTTTCAGTACTATGGACTTTCCTCTCCTCCATTTGGCACCTGCTCCTTACCAGAAAATTGCTCACAGCTTTGAGATTGTCTCTTAGCATGACCCCTGGACCACGTGGGGATTGAGAAAGTCCATCCAGTAATGATAGTGTTCTTCCTGACTTTTCCTTGTCCATGTATGAAACAGATTCAGAACAATGCCCAGGCACCTGCGGGAATCCTCATATTTCTTTTCTTGTCTTTGGTAGAGCTTTTTTGAACAGCTCCCGAGGCCACATTGTACTTGTTGTTATGTAGCAACAAGTTCAGAACAAATGATCTGTTTCTTTTATCCACTGTTGGAAAGTTCATCAATGTGTTTTTGCACTTATTTATTTCTCCCTCTTCTATGTTTACTCTGAAATAAGTGAATGCAGTTTAACCTACTCCTTGAAAACTCATAACCAGTCCTTTTTGGGAACTGCCTGTTTCCCACCTGAGCTCTGTAGTAACATTCAGTCTTATGGCCTAAATAACAGTCCATCAGCCATCCAAAATGCATGGCAAATCTACAACACTTACAGGGGGCCTAATGTTCCAAGGCAACCAAATATGGACCTGGTTTTGTCCTATCTTTATTGAACTATTCTGACTGTGCACATAATTTGACATGTATAAGCAGTTTGAGAACAAAATCAGGCTTTGGCACTGGCAAAATATGCTTTGTAAAGTATGAGAGTATTAACCTCAAATTCCCATCAGTCCATCATTTACTTATCAAGTATCAAATTAGACTGGTCACACTGCCAGTGTTTTCATTGGATCCTAGAAGTATGTAAGAGCAAAAGAAAATTCAACATCTCTTTCATGCTTGATTGGAAAGGAAATACTGTTTAACAAGTGCCATAAGAGTGTAATAGAGTATTGAGCAAATCCACTCTGCTTGATATTTCTTTATATTACAGCATGCAGCTGCAGCTGCTTTCCTTTTTTTTCTTTTCTTTCATTTTCCTGTCCCATATCTCAATTTTGCTTCAAATCTCATTTACTATAGATGTATAGGTGCATAACAGAGAGAGAGAGAGAGAGAGAGAGAGAGAGAGAGAGAGAGAGAGTATATTTAAGAAATTTGCTGTGAAGGGAGCAGTCAAAGGCTAATAGGATTGTGTCTGAACTCTGCAGGATGACAACATGCTCCTGACCAGACTCACTTCCTCTTCTCACCTGTCCCCTGCTGTGTGGTCAACCAATCAGCTATTGGACTGCTGATTCATTCTGGTTGAATGCCAGAATGAAAGGGTAGCCAATTTTGTAAGGTAGATGCGAAGATGGACAAACAATGATAGTGATAAAAAAAAAAGAAACAGGCAGATAGTGTAAAGAAATTCAAGAGCTGTTAAGGTTGTTTACTATAAATTATTGAATGATAATTCAGTTCAATTTTACTTGTATAGCATGTTTAACAATGGACATTGTCTCAAAGCACCATTACAGAAAGATATAAACACAGGATACAGATTTGAAGTGTGTGGATTTATCCCTTATGAGCAAGCTGGTGGCGACGGTGGCAAGGAAAAAACCCCTAAGATGATAATGAGTTTAGCACAGAGAAAAGGAGACAAGTGAAGGCTCCATGGTGCAGCTGACCACTGAACAATGCAACAATCAGAGCAAAGTAAGAGGATAAAGAATGAGAAATGATAGCGGTTATGAGGGCAAATTGAGAAGTTCTAAGGAGCAAATTCACCTCTGGTTATAACTGTTATATAGTTATATAACTATATTAAAAAAAATTTGTTTGTCCTGACTGACCTCCAGAATCTATAATATCTCTGTGTCACCAAATGGTTGAATTCCTGTTTTGGTTGTTTCAGTTTATTACATATGATCCAGGCTCTACAATGGCAAAGCATAGGTCATTTCTTAACTTTGAGTAAAACAAGATGCCTTAAGAGCACCATCCTTCCAAATTTATGCACTGTGGCCATGATGCAATGTTGGCTGAATTAGTTTATTAGGCCCATTTAAGAAGATCCAATATTGGAAACATACCACAGACATGGCTACAGAACACCCAGGTTCTATGTGGAGTTGAGATATTAAGACCTGGCCATAAGATTCCTTATCAGCATTCATCTGAGTTTCTCTGAATATCTTGGGTGGGAAGGTGGAAGAGTAAATGCTTCGTTGGGGTCATCAGGTGGGCACCAGCAACACCCTAGTAATCACCTGCAACATCTTGGCAACTACCTAACAACATTATAGCAACTGGAGGAAAGTAATAGGACACAGTCTTACAATCCCCTACCAGCATGCACCTGAATTGATATCTTGAGTGGGAAGGTGGAGGGGTAAATGTTTCATTTGGGGTCATTGGACAGGTACCCTCCTCTGCTTTTTCCACTCTCACTGACTGACAGTCTTCTTGTAGACCAGTTGCTGTCCTTCTGTTTCATCCACAGCCAGCTGCTGTTCTACTTAGCAGCTTCTGACAGTGATCTAGTGGCTTGTCAAAGACCCTGTCCTTGGACTCCCACTCCTTTCAAGCTGATGGCTGAAGAAACCTCCACTGGAGGCACCTGAGTTTTCTAGGCGTGTTGTATTGCCTCAACTGCCTGGTCAGAGTATTTCAGCCATGTGGCAACTCCAACTGCACCAAAGCACCATTAGTTCCACAATGAAAAGAACTTTCTGCAAGACTGATCACAGGATACAATCAGGCCTGAGATTGGTTGTAATAATATCTGATGGAAAGATGAGTTTCTGGTCAAGGTCAACTTGCAACTAATCTGAACATTACATGGTGCTCTCAGTACATATGTCCAATCTTGATCTTTTTGCCCACCAACCAAAGAGCCCAGAAAACATTCCAGCAAAATGTAACCACTTAGCATAGTTGTATTTTTTCACTGACTATCTGCCACCTTCAGAATGCTAACACAGGATAACAGCTGACTTTGTGGAACTACCTCTCCTCTTGAAATGGTGATCTGGGGCTTGCTTCAACCAGACCATGCTGCAGTCCGTATCAGGTGTGGAAGCACTGCATTCTTAGTATTGCATTTTAGTGATGCAGGCAAAGGGTTGTTATGATTAGCAGAGGCGACAGAACACCTTATTGTTATATAAGACCAGATATTCATAGGTCTGTACACTGTATAATTACAGTTAATTGTTGTGGTACAAGTGCTTGCACTGACAGCATTCCAAAAAACATTTTTGTTGAAAAGTGCTGTTCATTGCTACTTGAGTGTTGGTACCAAATGGTTATTTATAAATAGCAAATGGATGAACATAGTGCCTACCATTTTGCAAATCTGCATGCACAAAAATTGTGCAATTGATCCATGATTTGGAAGACAAACCTGTTATTATGAGCCCCTCCTTCAAAAAACCCAGAATCTGTGCTGAGTGCTCAAGCATCCTGGCCAAGTGTGAAAATGCCCATGCATTTCAGACTGATGTACCAGTTTTGTGGATTTCCTCTATTTGTACTCTGCCTATGTTACTATTCTTGTGTGTACATTATGACTGTTGCTGTATTTTCATGAAACTCTTCGACTGTTGCATGTTACAAACCTAGGCATGCATTAGATGCATGTCAATTGCATTTTTAAATGCACAAAAAGATGAATCAAGGCAGCCAGTTCCAGAGTCTCCACATGTTTAACAAAGTTAGAGAGACTACTAATCAAGCCAGATTTTTTGTTCATGGTCCACATAATCCAGCACTTCAATAAAGCATGGACAGCAGCACTAGCTAGCAAGTACAGAAAGAGGTATCCTTTGCTTTTCCACTCAGAACTCAGAGACAAACAATTACTCTGGAACCAAAGAAGAGTTATACAGGCCTTGCTCTTCGTAGCTCAGGGTAAAAACTTAAACTAGTCTAAAATTATGGTTGAACTGCCAAGCTCACAGCGCATCTTAGTACAATAGCAAGGCATGGCTCCAGGCGCAAAGGATCAGAAGAGAAATCTTGCTCTTCAACATTTATGGGAGCATTCGTTTAGGAGTTTAAGAGTTTTCAAACCAGAAAAATGAAGCATGGAAAAAATATAAATTGAACATTTTCCCCTCAGATAAAAGGATTAAGGCAAAACTATTTTACTGCTATGTAGAGGCAGAGATGGAGAAAGGGAGAAAAAACTACATGAAAAAATTGGATCAAGAAAAACAGCAAAAGAACTTTTAGGGCCTTTTTGCCCCCTTTCTGGCCCTGTAGCTCTATTGACAAGCCGATGTGAAAAGTCTTGCTTTGTGTTCTTAAGCCTGAATTAGTTAGACACACTGATTAGTCTGCGTTGAGCCCTGGAACATTCCTCCCTCTGCAAAACATTTTCTCAAATTAAGGAAAGGTTACAGTAAAAACACCACACTCGATCACCCATCAAATCTCCCATCTACCCCCTCACCCTATAACTGCCCTCATCCCAGCCCTGAAGCAGAACGTGTGGCCCAAGCTCTCACCTTCTTCTTCTTGCCCATGTTCTGTCAACAGCGAGTCGGCCTGAGCAGAGCAGAATCATGGTGACTTCAGTCAAGTGAAGTCCCTGAAGTGGCAACCATGTTTATCTAGCCACCGTGGCAACAAATGGAAAAAATATACAATATATTATATCATTTAAAGGAGGAGGGAGTGGAGAGAAAGATGAGTGTAAGAAGAAGCATACAACTTGGGCCTTGAGATGATGTGCCAAAAATGTGATTCAGTGCTGTTTTTGGGTGTTTCTGCAGTATTTCTGTAGTTTGTGGGTGTTACCTTACGGGCAGGTAGTCAGTGAAGGGACAGAGGGTGTTTTATATGGCTCCACACATATAAATGAGCAGAGTGGGACATACACTTATTGTATTTCATACAAGCACTGAAGTATTTTAAATCACACAAATCCTAGTTTTCCACCACCGTTGTTACTTTTTCAAAATAATAAATACATTTAAGCATTAAATAATTTCTTAAAGAAGTTCATAAACATATAGCATAGTTTTCAAAGGTCCTCCAACCCAAATGAAGGAAAAATAATGCATCTAGTGCTTTCTTGTAAAAGTGGGCTTGGTATAGTCAGTCTGGCATACTTTCTAGTGCTTTAAAGAAGATGTATTGCCTTGGAAATTAAGAGTTGAGTCACAATCAAAGACCTGATGTGTTGGCATACACCAACTTTGTTAGAAGTCAAGTCAAGGTAGAAGTCAAGTGTGAGGACAAAACACTGGAATTTCTCTTCGCATTCACTCTTACCCCAGGAACAATGCATCAACTGATGACTGCTAGTTAGGATTTGTTAGGTATTAAAGGGCTTAAGCTCATAGAATGAATACAAAGTTCAGGAACTAAAAATAAGGGCTAGTTTTAACAGTGAATTTAAATGTTCTTGTAAAGATTGGATTTCTGATTTCTTGCTGGACATCAACGGTTTCAATTTTAACAACTAGTTATATAGTCATAATTCCATTTGTGTTTTTTGGTTAATGTAGACTTAAAAGTTCACAATGCCAGCCAGTATTTCAAGAGGTTAATGAGGTTGAGGATTCTGAACTCATCTTTGCACAGGATGTTTTAAGAGGCCAGAGCTACACATCTGGAGTGGCCTTAATAAGGTGTATATAACCTGGGAATTAAACAACACTCTTACTTCCTTGCCATGTATTACAGTGTATTACAGTGACCAGGTTTTGCTAATGATCTGCCCTTGCATTTGTGGGGCCTTCTTGTAACATAGCACATGGCCTGGGTCAACCCCTTCACACACAAACATCAGTAGACCCGCATTCCAGCAGGGTCATAGGTCAAGGTTTTTATACATGTCCGTGAGTCCTTCTGCAAACACTGGGAATGGACTTCAGTTATACAGGATCCACACCACCCAAATTTCCCAAGCTATTAAGACATAGCAGATGTTGAAGGTTAGGTCCTTTTCCACACCCTGAACACCTTTTTGTTCCTCCCCCAAAATGATTCCCAAACTATACTAATTAGTCGCTTTGTGCCCATGTGCGGGACCTGGATGGATATAAAAATATAGGTGCTAATTCTCACAGAAAATAATGCAAAATGGAAAAGGCATGTTCTTGTAGGTAGGGTCAGTTCAATCACTGCTATGGCTGTCTGGTAATAGTGTGTCATTGAATACTCAGGTCTGTTTAATGGCTCATTACTGCAGGTTTCATTCACTTTGAAGAATTCTTTCCAAACCTTGGATCAACTCCGCAATTCAATATGTTCATCTTTTTGCTTTTTTTTTTGTTAGTACCAATACAAAGTGCTTTTTGGATGCATGGCATGTCATCATGCAGGAATACCTGTAAAAGAAGGAGTTACTTCTTACTTATAGTGCTTCAGTCCCATGAATAGCCGGTTTTATACATCAATAACCACAATAACCCTTTCCCTAGCATCAACAGGAAGTAATGTGTCAAGTTGAATGTGTCAGGATGAACTCCAGTGTGGATGACACCTCAGACCAATGTATGGAGGACCAGGGATCAGTTCTGTGAACCACTATCAGGCTCCAAAATAGTGATCTCACTTTGTCAATTGTACCAAACTGGGGTGAAATGGCCAGACTCTAGAAAAAAACTGTTAAATGCCCTTAGTCTTAAGGCTCAAAAGCACTGTTTATTTAATATTTATTTGATTTGCCCTTTTAAAAATGTTCCAATTATTGTCCCTGTCATTTTAGCCATAGCCACATCAGTGTGGTATTTGATTGAGAGAATGTTTGCTCAGAGGAAGAGAGCTAAATCATAATTATAAACTGTTGTGCTCAAAAAAGTTGTGAAATATCTAGATTTTAGCACAACTATAAGCCTAATCAAATATCTACTTAAATATTCATTTAAAATTGGTTTCTTACATAAAGCAACCTAGATTTGAAGTTAGTAACTAAAAAACTATGTAGACCCCTATTAATACGTATTCTGTTACACCTTATACTGCTTGAATAATATTCACCACCCAAAGTTCATCTCATTGTATTTATTTAAGCCCCATTCAAAAATAGATGTCTTGTATTTTTGCTTAAAATAGATTTTCATCAGGCAGCTGAGATATCTACAGGTTTTATGAGTCCGACAGACTCCACAGATCAAGCCGAAAAATCTTATTAGAACTTACTGTGATTTCAATGTCAGAACACATCGCAGTATAAAATCATAATATTCTGTTAGTCTTTTGCTATGTGGCATCAACACATGTACAGTATTACAATTAAAAAAAAATTTAATTTCTTCATCTTGTGATCATCTGTCACCTTAAATTGATTTCACAGTGTACAGTGTACAGTGACTCTTGGTCTCAGAATGAATCTTCATGATTATTTTCATTAAATATGACTTATGAGTTCCCCAGAAATGACAATTGGCCTGGTGCATCCTAAATGTGCTAATGCATTTATTCTAAATTTACTGAGGGGCTTACTGGGATAGACCTGGCTCCAACACACACATTCAGCCATAGGGCAGGTTTTATTTGTCACGCATGTGGCCAAAGACACCGACCAAAATATGTTGGACCCCAGAGACGTGTGTGTTCTCCAAATGATTAAATGATCAGTGGACACTAGATTATGACCTTTGCAGAGAGATATGGGCAGCAAACCTTTGGAGAATGCTCACATAAACTATTTATGAATTGCAACCAACTTTTCAGCCATGTCATAAGATTTCTCTTATGGTTACTGAATTGTTAAATTGTGTATTTTACCCTTTCAGATACACTTTAAGTGTTCTAATATGTTTTACATGTGCATTGTAGGCAAACCGTATCACAAAAGCAACCCGATTAAATTACCCCTGTCAGTCAGAGAATACTCCAGTTGCTTTCATTACCCTACCAGAACCAGTAAAACAATGTTTTTTTGTACTGACTTGATAATGTAGAAGTCATAAAGTAAAAAATCTATCAAAGTTTGTAGTAAAAAAAAAACATGGGGTGCCTAAAACATTTGCACAGTACAGGTTCATTATTGAAGATGTGGTTTCAGTGTGGACCACATTCTTATTTTCAGTGACATTTTGAACTGTCTGCCTCCAGTAACATGTATTCATAAAAGTCATCATTGATACAATACAATTCAAAAGTATTTTTTAGTTAGTTGCAAAAGTATAGGGACAAACCTGCAAATGGTCTTTTACATACAACACAAAAAAGGAAAAATATTTACAAGATGTTCTTTGTTTCATTATGTAGACATATTTACATGTATGACAAACAAGCTAGAACAATTTGAGGTCATTTTAATTATTTCAACTGTAGCGTATTTTTTTTTTTATTATTCAAGTGTATTTGTCTTTTAACGAGGACATTTGACAACAATTGTACAGAATTCTTGATGTATATTTATATTTAATTCCCTAATGAGCAAGTCACTGTCAGAGGTGACAGTGGCAAGGAAAAACTTCAAAAGACAACATGAGAAAGAAACCTTGAAAGAAACCAGACTCAGAAGGGAATCCATCAGTGACATTAGATAGTGGTATTACAATTAATTATAGTATACAGTTGTAGAACAGTTAAGGCCATAAACCTTCAGATCTGCATCTTTACACTAAAGTAGAGCTACAATTAAACTTTAAACTTTGAGACTGTGTCAAAGTTCCAAACACTTGAAAGACTAAAAAGTGGAAGACTATTCCATGTCTGGGGGGGGCTTTGTACTTTTCATTATTCTAGGTACTGATAAAGAACCTGCACATTTTGATTGAAGCAAATGTGCTTGATCATAATAGACCAAATAGACATAATACACACCTTTATGGGTCAAAAGTAGTATCCTATAATGAATGTGCATTTCCCTGGGAGCCAATGTAGTTAAATAAAATAGAGCTGAAATAGTCAAATGCCCTGCTAATAATAATGATGGCTGCATTCTGAACTAATTGGAGCTTGTTTATGCACCTACTGGAACAACCGGACAACAAGGCATTACAGGAGTCCAGTCTAAAATCATGAATTAGTTTTCCACATCATATAACAACATTACATGATTAGAAATGTTTCTGAAATAAAAAAAGGCTATCCTAGTGATATTAACTGCGTGCAAAAATACTCACATCTTGTCGGAAGTAAGAGGAAGTTACTCAGCCTTCAGTGTCTAATGTCCATTACACATTCCTCATCTTTATTAAGCTGGCGCCTATCATCTGGTTTTGATGAAACATACAGCTGTGTGTAATCAGCATAGCTTTTGTATATACAGACCATAAACCATAAACATTTACAAACTTTTTGCTCAGGAAGTGACATCATTATTGTAAGCCAGTTATGGGTTAATTACAGGTTTCCTTGCAAATTAACGTAAAATGGGGTTTAGAGCGACTGTCCATGGGCAAGCTGGCTGAAATAAAAGGAGATGCAGGAAATAAGGACAATTGATTCAATATAGAGTTGAAATGGGAACACGGCCTTGAGAAAAACATTCACGTTTCTTATTGCTAAGGTAGGTCTGGTGTTTTGAGCACCGATGAAAAGGGGTTATTCCCACAGCGGGGATCAGAATCACTGTTTTTAGCCTCTTCTCACCACAGTAAGTTTTAGGTCTCCACTGGAGAAATGATATCCCACGGATTCATACATTGATAGTCAATGTGGGTTTGATTATTTTTTATAGATCGGGTGGCTGGTTAGTCATATCTCAAACATTAAACTGGTTGTGTGACACAGAAACACATCATAGACACAGTGTTTGAAATGTTCATGTTCAGGGAATTGTTCTTTCTGGGAATTGTTAGATTGCTCACTACCAAGAAAGCAAAGTCTAAATATGTACAGTCACTTTAGCATCAAAGGAATGGTCCTGGCATATAATTAATCTGATCTCCTAATTTCTATTCCATCTAAGGGGTATCAAGGCCACCAAATACATTTTAGAGAAAGAATAAGACAGAGTGAGACTCCAGGTTCAGTGCAATGGAGCTGTAACCTACAGCTGAACTCAGAGAAGGATGAGTAGAATCACAGATATGTCCTTGGCAGCCATCATTTCCATGTGGGTTGCATTTGTAAGGTTGTGTTTGTTTAAAGCACCTCTCCACTCTATGCCTTATTGAATAGCTATGTTTCTATACTGTAATGAGGAGTTTGATTACTTATTTAATAGTTATGCTCATTCAAGAACAACAGTTATTGAGTAAGTAAGAGAGCACATTTTATTTAAATAGCACTTTGATAACAGCCAACATTGAACCTAAGTGCTTTACAGCTTTATAACAGGAATTCTCAAATAAATACAACCCCAATTCCGAAAAAGAATTAGCAGAGAGTGTGGGTGCTAGCATGGCCTGCCTGCAGTCCTGACCTGTCTCTGATTGAGAGTGTGTGGCGCATTATGAAGCGCAAATTAAGGCAACGAAGGTCCCATACAGAAATGCATAATGGATGAATGGGGAACAATTCCACTTGCTAAACTTAACCAACGGGTGTCTTCAGAACCCAAACACTTAATAAGTGTTATAAAAAGAAAAGGTGATGTTACATAGTGGTAAACAGTCGACAGTCCCAATTTTTTTGGAGTGTGTTGCAGTCATCAGATTTGAAATGAGTGTATATTTTCAGAAATAAATTAAATTCACAAAGTAAAACATCAAATAATGTGTTAATAAGGCATTTTCGGTATAGTACACGGTGAATTGAATTTTCAAATCAATATTTTTGTTTGTTTTTTTGTTTTTTGTTTTTTGCATTTTCCATGCTGTCTTGAACTTGAACATTTTCGGAATTGGTGTTATACATTTTTTGTTTAAATACAAGTCAAAGTACATTTTCAAATCACTCCTCATTGTTTTTATTACCATTTTCCATACTGTCCAAACTTTTTGGATTTGGGGTTGTAATATTGATACAGTTAAACACTGGGCATTGTTATAGGCTAATAAGTAAAATAGGTGAAAGGGAAGATACACGACTTATGTCAGTTGATAGATTGTTCCAGACTTAAAGACTAAGTCACATTTTGACTGAAAAACAATCAAAAGAAGCAACAATGCAAATAAATACACCACTGCCTTTCTTAAGGACAATTTTAAGGACAGGCTTTTGTACTTGTTCTTATTCAGACTTTTAGAGACTTTTAAATTTCACATGGACACATATACGCGTATGATTGAACTATATTTGTCTAATACTTTTTTCCACTTACAATTTATAAATGTGTGGAAAGGATGCAAGAGAAACCACCTAACATTAACTTTTGGAGCGTTAATTGATTAGGTGTGGTTTTGTCTATAAAAGGTTTGTTTACATTTACATTTACCAGTGCAAAAAAAAAACTATTATGTGCTATTTGGTAATGCCTTATATTAAGATTTTTGTAACTAATTTGTTTTACTGCATTAGTTAACATTACACCACAGTGCTGCTGATGCATTAAAAAAAATAACAACACTAGTTCAATAGCATTTATATTAATGCTTTTGTTATAACAAGCTATAATTTCTGTAATACGTTTTGAGAGGGACATGTAAGTTACTATAGAGCATAAACTTTTTTCATGTCTATAATTCTTGGATGGTGAAGTTTTCTGTGAGGATATGTTTATTTAGCATTTTTGGAAGGAGTTATGGTTTTGTAACGTTCAAAGGTAAACCTGTAACTTTAGGTCTGCCATATCTTTAGAACATAGAGGGTTTTGCGATTTCTTAGTAACATGACAAGCTGCATGTTAGCAGTTAATAATTTCAAATTAAATCTTTGGGAACTACATGAGTAAGTGACCTCACTAGTTGTTTGGAAGGGATGCACAGTCACAGTACACAAGAAAGAGTCAGAAATTGCCAGCAGTTGCACAGTGGTGCTGGGAAACAAACATCATCTGTCTGACACATTTCTAGGCTTCACAGAAACTGTGCTTAAACAGAACTGAGCCAGAAAAGGCCCATATGCTGTTGATGAGCATGAAGTATTACCAGATAGAAGAGAACCTCATCATGACAAGAAATGCTTTAGGTCTGGAAAATGTGATAGAAATTAAAATGTTTACCATTTGCATGAGGAAATTAAGTAGCATCAGTATCATAGTATCTGAGCAGTGGGAAGGAACAAAGTTATTAAAATTTTTTGTATGTTAGTATTAAAAGCAGCTTATATATATATATACATATACACATACTGGGAGCCACATATAAACAAGCCACATTAAAATTAAGAGCGTACCTGCAATTTTAGTCTTTTTTGTCGTTCTGACATGCTGCACTAGTGTAGGAGTTTTGCAACAAAAATGAAAAAAATTTAAGTTGATTAGCCTTCGCTAGTTCCTTAACAACATCGAGTGACCCTGCCTCAGTGGAAAAACAGAAGTGAAGAATACTAACACCAAAATATGCTGAAACATTTGTTGAATATAGATCTACAAGCGTGGTGGTACATAATGAGGAGACACCAAAATGCCATGCTTGAGGTTGCAGAAAATCCATTATCTCCATTTGGGGTCATTTGCCCAAAATGTTTGGGAACTTAACCAATTGAGTCCGAGTTTGAAAGGGGCTGAGTTGGACTCAAGTCTGAGATCTTAATGGCCGAGTCGAGTCTGAGCAAGTCCAGAAAGTAATTAAATTGAAAAAAGATTTGAAATTGCAATTGTAACTCGTCACTGAGCTGTTAAATTAATATTTTAACCTTCACAAACCAATGGCAACATAAATGTAATAAAAAAAATACCACTATTCCATCTTTGCCATTTCATATTTTTATTTCATGTCATCAGCACCTAAACTAGATTCCTTTCAAAGAAAAAAGGGATATAGAGGTATATGTAGAACTTTTATTATATTACAAGTGTATGAAAATAGAAACAAAGCCGTTTTGTTATTGTATCACACTATATTGTGTCCTCCAGTTTGAGCTGACAATTATTTAATTATTTGATGCGTTTCCCCCACAGTAATGTAGGCTGTGAGAGAGAGAATACAGAGTAGAGTTACATTTGGCAGCATGTCAGAACAACAAGCTTTATGCTTTATTACTGCTTTTAATCTGTCTATGAATGACAACAAACTCATTTCTGAACACAGCTCTGTTCGTGTAACTTTTTTTTTTTTCATTTTAATTCTTAAAATTATTATTTTTTATAAAATTTTTAGTTAAATCCCTATCAGCAGGGTTTATGATATTTACTACATTAAGAAGTAGCCTACATTACATATTTTACATGAGATTCAAGACTGGAATCACCAAATGCTAATGGTTAGGGGTGGGCGATATGACTACAATCTTATTTCACAATAACGATATGTTTTCTTAGGTAGGCCTATCAGTAGTATTCAAGTAAGAAATACTACGGAAATGGAATAAAGCAATTAAATGTAAAATAAAATAGACTTCAATGTATGATGTATACAGTGGTTCTTATTAAATTTACTGAAGTTATTCAATCAAATGAGTGAGTGAGTGATTTTCTCTTTGTCTTTTGGTGTTTGCCTAGACAGCAGCAGGTTTATTAGACTGCTGTCACGTTATGACCTAGTGCACGGATCCAATATACAATTGACATCTGATTTTTCCCAACTGTTTACATTATACAACACTTAAGACATAACCAACTGTGTTATGAATACTCGGCCAGACCTGCATTTTAACATGATGTGTGTGTATTTATTTGACCGTCCAAGTGTAATAAGCCTCAATTCAGTACTCGCAGGATGAGGCGGATTTCTGTGCGCGTGTTTCAAGACATTCATTCAAGTTCTTGTTATCTTAATTTTATGTTATTTATTTTTTTTATCTTTCTTTTCATGTTACACATGATGCAGACTTGACTGTACTCGGAAAAAGTCCAAAACGTCTGAGTCCGTGTCAAGTTCGAGTACAAATTTACCCGAGTGCATGACAAGTCCAAGTTCATTCATAATTGGACTCAAGAGTACCCCAACTCTACCACATACTCAACTAAAATAACTGTTTGAGAATGTTCTGCAAGTAAATCTTGATGAATGCGATGCCAACTCTAACAAAATTCATATTGAAGAGACAGCCGATGTCTATCACTGCAAAATACATGTCATTAGATACATTTTCTTACTAGTTTGCAGTGTCACACCTAGATATTAGCATGCTAGCTAGTATATATTGTTGGGGATTATCTATCATGTCTGGGGATTTTCTGAGGTGGTGGTAATGAAGATTTTCTTCAGTTTTCAGTGAAATGTGCACTATTACCATCAGTCATTTAAAATGTCCATTTATTTGACTTTTTCTTCATTTTATTTTCATACTTTTAGTACACTATAAAAAATGCTGGGTTATTTTTTCTACCCAAATGCTGGTTTAAGCTTTTGGGTCATTTATTTGGGTTATTTTCTCAGTCTTTACCCAGTATTGGGGTAGTTTTGTGTAACCCAATAATGATTATCCATATGATTGTAATAAATGTCACCTGAATTTCATGCAATTGTTTGTTTATTTTATGAACTTTTTAGTTGAATTGTAGCATACAAACAAATTGCATTTTAGAATAATTGTAGGGGAAAAAGTATAAACACATGTTTGTGTTTTTTTTTTGTTATTTTTAACACATCTTTGTGTGGAAATGTTTAACATATAGCATGTGCTAAATGTATTAACACACTGATTGTGTTAAAAGTAACACAAAATGTGCTGTCCTCAACTAGACATGTAGGTGTGTTAAAAATTAACACGTGATTGAATGAAGGTTCGTATCAATATATTTATCCATAAAACCATTACCGTACACTAGAAAAAGCAAAAATGTGCGATAACAGACAGGTTTACATGACATTAAATGTACTGCTGTCTCTGTTAGCTTTGGCTTACTTTTTTGTAATGCCCACGTAAGTTGGTTACTCGGTTTTGTGGATATTTTAAACGTCTCCTTTGAACAAAATCTGACATTTTCGTCTTAAATATATGACTTATTTGAGTCATTTACTTCAAAGTCTACATATAAACACCAATTTAGAAGCTCTAGCAATACATTTCTGAACACCATCTTGTATATAAATAAAGGAGATACCATGTTGAAATATTTGTTTATAATGTGCTAGATTTGACGTTTTCAGAGGGTAAAAATAACCCTGAAAATATTAACCCATTTATGAAATAAAATTAAACCAGTTTTTTTGTAAAAATTAAACTGTCCTTGGGTTAAAATTAACAACCCAACTTGATGGGCTTTTTTAATCCAAAATGTGTTCTGTCCAATATTTTCCCAGTTTGGGTTGTTTTTAACCCAATGTTTTTAGAGTGTACATTTAAATGTATGCACTACAAACTATACTTCAGCTTTTACCAATGTATCTTTGGTATCTTAAGTAAGATAATATATACATCTAGGCACATGTCAAGTGAACCTGAAAATGGTTTTTGACATTACCTTGTGATATCTTGTGATTCCCCCTTTAGACAAATCAAGGGCATATTGATGTGAATGCTCAGCCCTTCCTGCACTGTGTGTGTACTCACTGGAAAAAAAGGCCAATTACTAGTTTATTAAGAGTAATTGTGTGTCCGGTGAACCTTGGAGGCTTCGGAAGGCAACACACAGCGATAAGTGAGACTGTCAGATTGTATTATCGATAAACACACGAGGCCTCTGCGGAAATTCCTCAACAACCAGAGCTGTTCAAAGAATCTTACCAACTTGCCTTAAGAGGATTCCTGCAGTTTGCTATGTCCAGCAGGCCCATACCACACTGAGCTGACATGACAGTTTAATATTGTGGCTGCACTGTGAGCTATATATTTTTGCTATTGTTGAAATTACTAATGGTTAAAGAGAGACAAGCAGAGATCAAAGGTTTTTGACATGTCTATGTCTGAGGGGAGTGACTGAGCAATTGCAATGTTATTGAGTGCACATATTGTCTCATGAAGCTGATGGGAAGATGTCGATTAATGAACTTGAACTCCAGTGACCCATCACCTTCACAGAGGAGGCTGGAAAAACAGATAGGGTCAGGGATGTGCCGGTCATGACCCTGCTGTTTGCACTCAGAGTAGTGAAGAGCAGAGTAAGGGTCACTGTGTCAGGGGTCAGGGTTTGACCGAAAGGGACGAATAACACATGCATGCACACTGTTGTGCTCTCACATTAACACTAAGGGATATTAATTCTCTCTTTCTCTCTCTCTCTCGCTCACACACACACACACACACACACAGATTCGTTCATATTTAAAAGAGAGTGAGTTTAAAAAAAAAAAAAAGGAGCAAGGACTCTTTTCAAGCCTCCATCTGGATACCAGATGGTGTTTGAGTCATGCCTGGGTTACTAGAGGCTAGGAGCAGTCTGTTAAGGAGGGAGAGAGAAGAAGTGTACACATTACACACAGATTCTCTATCTCTGTTTTCCTCTATCCTGTTCTCTCATTCTCATACTTTCACATACAGATTCACAGACTGTTAGCACACACACTGGAAAAAAAAAGAATGCTATGATCTCAGGGGAGAGAGCCCCTGCGGAGAGGTTGATTGCTTGCAGTCAGTGCTGACCTGGGGCTAAACTCGACACCTGACTCACTAAGTTGCTGCTGCAGAGTTCAGCCTAAGGGTGACACTCACCATGACTCTACAGCAGAGAGAGAGAGAGATGGTAAAATAAGGGAAGACATACCAGTCAGAAGGAAAATGTTCAAGAAAATGTACTGAAAAGTATGTACTGTACAGCTTGACTTTAGGTGAAAATGTATTGCATATGTGTGTGTATGCTACACTGTATTTGCCTGTGGCTTTGTTTTCAGGAGTTGTTGAATCAAATAGCTGTTCTGCTATAACCAGTGTCAGGTCATCAGAGAGGATACAATGCAAGCAGTTAAGAAGGTTGTGGCTGAAAGGCCCAATATCTGTGGCCAGGTAGCCTTAGTTAATGTTTGCACACATTCCTTGGCTTTATACCCTGGAATACACCTTGGATAGAACACCAGTTCCTCCCCCCCCGGACACCATGCACACACACACACACAAATATAACCAACCAATATTGAAGTTTAGTGTTTACGTATGTTTTGCCTTTAAGGTTTTATTCTCTATAAGCATTGTTTAGACTAAAAGCAGAGCCACATCCCTGTATGAGTACACACATAGTCTGTAAGATTTGACGCCAGACACACATCACATACTGTATGGCTTTAAGGATGAAACACCACATAAGGTACATTGGAAATGGCTCTCCAAAGTTTAATGTATGATGTGTCAAAGACTTGGAAGAGATTTGAGATTTCTTTGACAACAGATAAGAGTGTTGAGTTGATGTAGTATCAGAGCAGCAGTCCATCTTCCCATCATTGATTGCTCAACCCACTTATAAAATAACCCTATGAATCTAATAGCTTTGATAATATGGAGAAGAATTTAAAACTGAACAGTATAGATGGCTCCAACAGCATCATGTGTGTCACAGGCACAAAAAAATCATAAGATAATAGTATGGACTTTATTTATGAGGTCTATTGTTATTAGCAACCAGATTACCTTTTTATACAAAAGAGTCATCAAATTTGGTATTCAAGTCAAGTCATTGGTGTTGGTTACAGAATGTGTTCAAACAACTAGATTATTTTTTAGACAATTATAATCCATGGATAATAAATAAAGATTCATAATTTATAATATACAACCATAAAGCTTCAAATGTTGTGCTAACATTTTACTAAGAAGTGCTCCTGCAGAATTAGCTAATTAGGTATGTTGTGTTTATGCCTCTTTTTTAAAAACACATTAGACACTATTTCTTGTGGAATATACAGTATTTACCTTTACATGAAACATATATTTACTGAGAGGAAATTGTAGAAAGATATGTATGTATCTAGCAGGCTAGATGACAGTAACTCCTAACTAATATAATTATAATTAAGCTAGCTTAATTTATTCTGTCTCAAAGTGGCCTAGCATGTTATTAATACTGTTAAGTGGCTTGCCAAGAAATCATAAATTTAAGTAAAGCCAAATAAGATGAATTTGTCGTTATTGATTTCCAATCAGTTATCTAACAAAAAATGTTGTGTGCAACAAGCATTAGAATGTCTTTTGCACCTGCACAACCTACTCATATAGTTAGTTAGTTAGCTGATGTTCTCACCTAGATTGCTAATCGGGTTTGTCAAGTCATTAGCAATATTGTTTTCATGTGCCTAAGTATCAAATTCATATTTAACATATAGATAAGGGTTTGTGGTAATATTGCTATTATATTTAGTAGGGTTGGGGTACTCAATCCAGAGTCAGTAGAAAGGTTTCTTTAGTGTCTTAAGTCATTGTAACTGTGACCTTAATTACCTATCACTTGTAAACTGTATTAAGTACTGTTAGACAGTTATAATGCAATAATTGTTTATGGTTCACTGAGCAAGCATGAAAAACATTGTTTAAACCCTTTCCCATAAAGATCTGTAAAGCTTATTTGGATTTTACAAAATTATCTTTAAAATACAGTCTCCTGAAAAAGGGACATTTCTTTTATCGCTGAGTTTATTTCTTACTTGAATACAACTGATAGACCTACACCTGAGAAAACAATGTTGTCATGAAATATTATGGTCATATCGCCCTTCCCTGAAGATCTGGTGATTCCAGTCTTGAATTGCATGTAAAATGTGAAATGCACTTCTTATTGTAGTAAATATCAAACCCTGCTGATGGGGATTTTTTTTTTTAATTTTAGGAATTAAAGTGAAAAAAAGTTACACAAACAGAGCAGTGTTCAGAAATGAGCTTGCTGTCATTCATAGACACATTAAAAGCAGTGATAAAGAATGAAGCTTGTTGTTATGACATGCTGCTAAATGTAACACTACTCTGTACTCTCTCTCTCTCATCCTATATAACTGGGGGGGAGACGCATCAAATAATTGAAATGTCAACTCAACCCGAAGGACACAAATAATGTGATTGTTACGAAGCGTAGACGGAGACAAGCGCGGGCGAGCGGAGAGATGATGTGAGGAAGAGTCCAGAACGAGAATCGAGTCGGGACCGAACAGGTAAGCTGTGTATCAGGGACGTAGGCAAAAGCGTAGTGAGAGACGAGCGTGAAGTCGAGCACCAGGGAAAACACTTCTAATGAAATCGACTTGGTAAACAAACAGAGACAAGGCTGCTGAGCGGTTACGTCGCAAGCGGCTAATGCTAGGGAGGCCCTTATATAACCTCAGGTGTTTGCAGGTGTTCGTGATTAGAACTCTGGCGAACTCAAGCGCGGGTATGACTGGGAAGTGTAGTCCTCCTCCGCCACGTCCCTGGGTGGCACTACACTTTGTGAGCAGCCGCGCCGATTTCGCCATGTCGTAACAGAGCCCCCCCCCCCCAAAGGGCTCACTCCGGGAGCCGAAGCTCCCCGAGCCCCCCCCCCGGTTTGTCTGGATGAGCCGCATGGAAGTCCTTACGCAGGCCTGCGTCCAGAATGTCTCGGGCTGGGACCCAGCACTGTTCCTCTGGTCCATACCCCTCCCAGTCTACCAGATACTGAAGTCCCCCTCTCCTCCGTCTGGAGTCTAAAATGTCACGGACGCGGTAGGCTGGGCGGCCTTCTATCTCCAACGGTTCTGGTGGGGAATCCTCCAGCACCGCTGTGGCCAAGGGGCCTGAGATCACAGGTTTGAGAAGTGAGACGTGGAAAGACGAGGCGATGCGACTGTGTCTCGGGAGGTCCAGACGATACGTGACTTCATTAATTTGCCTCAGAATTCGGAAGGGCCCGATATACTTCGGTTGAAGTTTTGTGCCTGTGAGGGGTCTCAAATCTCTTGTGGAGAGCCACACCCTATCCCCGGGTCGATAAATAGGGTGAGCCCTCCGGTGCCGGTCGGCCTTTCGTTTAGCGATGTGGGACGCCTGCACCAGCTGTTGATGGGCACGCTCCCAGACCTGTTCACTTCGGTGGAACCACTCATCCACTGCTAGCGAGTCTGTGTGAGACGCGTTCCAGGGGAATAATGGCGGTTGGTAACCCAAGACACACTGGAACGGGGTGAGCTGGATGGCGGAATGCCGTAGCGAGTTCTGGGCGTATTCTGCCCATGGTAGGTACTGACTCCAGTCCCCTGGGTTGGCAGAGCAGTAAGTCCGAAGGAACCATATGACTTCCTGGTTGGCCCGTTCTGCCTGTCCGTTAGCCTGGGGGTGGTAACCGGACGTGAGATTAATGGCGACCCCCATCTTCTTCATAAAGCTGGCCCAAACCCGCGATGTGAACTGTGGCCCCCTATCAGTCACAATCTCCTCAGGGATGCCAAAGTAGCGAAAGACATGTTGAAACAGGAGTTCCACCGTGGTGAAGGCAGATGGGATGGCTGGTAATGGAATTAAGCGCAGGGACTTCGAGAACTGATCTACCACCACCAGTATCGCGGAGGTCCCCTGCGACTTCGGCAAGTCGGTTATGAAATTGAGGGCCAGATGGGACCACGGACGTTCAGGTATGGGTAAGGGCACCAATTTCCCAGCCGGGAGCGCACGTGGGCCCTTGGACTGAGCGCAAGAGGAACACGAGGATACGATGCGCTGAACCTCTCTGGGCATGTTGGGCCACCAGTACTTCTCGGCCAGCAGTTGGTAAGTGCGGCGGGCCCCCGGGTGGCCTGTGGCCAAAGTCGTGTGGGCCCAGTTGATGAGTTTGAGACGGTACCACTTAGGCACGAACTGTTTATCGGGAGGACAGGCTGCTGGGATTCTTGCGCTGGGAATACGGGCTAAGTTCTGTGCTAGGGGCCACTCCAGGGCGCCCACTATGCAGGATGGAGGCATAATGTAACTCTCTTTCTCCGTCGGCCGCTCTGGGGCATAAATGCGAGACAGAGCGTCAGCCTTTGTATTCTTTGAACCAGGTCGGTAAGACAGGGTGAACTGGAACCTGGAGAAGAATAAGGACCAGCGGGCTTGGCGAGGAGTGAGCCGTTTGGCGGTTCGTAGATATTCCAGATTCTTATGGTCTGTGAAGATAACAAATGGGTGTACTGCCCCCTCCAACCAGTGTCTCCACTCTTCTAGTGCCAGCTTGATGGCCAGAAGTTCACGGTTCCCCACATCATAGTTGCGCTCTGCTGGCGACAACTTCCGGGGAAAAAAAGGCCACGGGGTGTAACTTGGGACTCTCGCCAAACCTTTGCGATAGAATTGCCCCCACTCCCACCTCCGACGCATCGACCTCCACGACAAACGGCCTGGAGGGATCCGGGTGTCTGAGAATGGGAGCCGTGGTGAAAGCCCGCTTAAGTCTCTCCAGAGCCTCCTGGGCAACTGGGGTCCACAGCAGTTGCCTGGGCTTACCTCTCAGGAGCGACGTCAGGGGTTGCGCTACTTTACTGAAGTCTCTAATGAATCTTCGGTAAAAATTTGCAAAGCCAAGAAAACGCTGCAACTCCCTGACGGTTCGTGGAGTGGGCCACTCCACAACCGCCTGAATCTTACGCTGGTCCATGGCGACTCCCCTTGGGCTAATGACATACCCCAGGAAAGAGATCGTGTGCTGGTGGAATTCGCACTTCTCGGCCTTTACGTACAGCTGGTACTGCAGCAGGCGTTGCAGTATGTGCCGGACATGCTGGACATGTTCCTCCAGGGAGGTTGAATAAATCAGGATGTCGTCAATGTAGGCGATGACGTACCTTCCTAGCATGTCCCTCAGAGCGTCGTTGATCAGGTTCTGGAACACGGAGGGGGCGTTAGCGAGCCCATACGGCATGACCAGGTACTCATAATGTCCAGAGGTGGTGCTGAAGGCTGTTTTCCACTCGTCCCCCTCCCTAATACGAATTAAGTTATAAGCGCTGCGGAGGTCCAGCTTAGTGAAGAGGGTGGCGGACTGTAACTGTTCCAAGGCTGAGGGGACGAGAGGCAGCATCGGTACTTCACGGTCACTTGGTTGAGGGCCCGATAATCAATGCATGGTCGGAGGCCCCCTCCTTTCTTCTCCACCAAGAAGAACCCGGCAGACGCAGGGGATGTGGACGGTCGGATGTACCCCTGCCGGAGAGCCTCCTGAATGTACTCCTCCATGGCCTGCTGCTCCGCTTGGGAGAGTGGGTAAACACGGCCCCGAGGTAGGCTGGCCCCGGGGAGGAGGTCAATGGCACAGTCGTGGGGCCTATGAGGTGGGTGACAACTGGCCCTCTCCTTGCTGAACACCTCATGGAGGTCGTGGTACTCGGGGGGAATTTTAACTGGGGCAGGCGACAGGGAACTCTCCACAGTCGTGGTGGCCAAAGGGACCGTGGGGCCCCTCAAACAATTCTGCAAGCAATACGGGGACCATTGGGTGAGTTGCTTGTCAGTCCAGGAAATTTGGGGGTTGTGCAGTTCCAGCCAGGGGAGTCTGAGTATAACGGGGTGTCTGGTGGAGACCGTGAGATAAAGCACCAGAGTTTCGTGGTGAAGGGCGCCAACTTGAAGGCAGACAGGGTGTGTGCTGTGAGATATTACGCCTCCCCCTATAGGCGACCCGTCAATGGATTGGAGCTCACGAGGACGGAGGAGGGGACGTATGGAAAGGCCGAGCTCCTGCGCAGTCTTCTCATCTATGAAGTTCTCCGCTGCTCCGGAGTCGATGAGTGCTGAAAGAACAAAAGAACGGCCTGAATGTTCTATCACGACAGGTACAGAAAATACGTGAGACGTACAAGACTGGTTAGGACTCACCCGGGCATGACAAGGTGGGTTGTCAGTGCGCCTCCCGTTCCCTCGGCGCCTCCTGTGCAGGCATTGGCGGACGGCGTGGGTGTCCTCACCGCAGTAGAAGCACTGGAACTCATTGCGTCTTCTCTCCCTCTCCTCCTCGCAGGACCGTGCCCTACCGAGCTGCATGGGTTCGCTTGCTGCGCCCGGCTCAGCTGGCAGTAAACCGTGCGGTATGGGACGGTTGGCACGGCGCAGACGATCCAGCCTTATGGTCAGATCCACGAGGTCATCAAAAGCTAGCTGTTCAGCCCGACAGGCCAACTCATGCAGTAACTCCGGGTCGAGGCCACGGCAGAATGCGGTCTTAAGGGCTGGTTCGTTCCAGCCACTTCAGGCAGCGATAGTGCGAAACTCTAGCGCGTACTCTCTTGCAGTACGAGAACCCTGTTTGAGTTGCATGAGCTCATCACCAGTCTCCCAGCCATCAGGAGAATGGTCAAAGGCGCGCTGGAACCGGGCAAGGAAGTCATCTAACGAGGGTCTGACGCCACCTCCTCACTCCCACTCAGCCGTGGCCCACGCCAAGGCTGTTCCGGAGAGTAATTCCATAAAATGGGTTAACTTACAGACCTCAGGCATCTCTGGGTGACTCTCGAAGAACAGCGCACATTGTAACATGAAGCCCTTGCATCGCTCCGGCTCCCCAGCGTATCTCTCTGGTGTGGGCAGAGGCGGGTTGTGCGCCGGTGGCGCAGGAGTGTGAACAGCCAGCGCTGGAATGTGCGCAGCTGGTGTCGGCTGAACATGCGCTGGGGCGGTCGGTTGTGGTGACGCGAGGGCCGGGGGCGTGGCGTTGGTGGATGCGGACACGCTCAGTCGCGAGACTTCGGCACGCAACGCGGATATCTCATCCCGGTACACCGTTAGCGCGCGGTTTTGTTCCAGGATGACACGTTCCCAATCCGAGGTGCCCGCTGCCTCCATAGTACGGCGAAGTAATCTGTTACGAAGCGTAGACGGAGACAAGCGCGGGCGAGCGGAGAGATGACGTGAGGAAGAGTCCAGAACGAGAATCGAGTCGGGACCGAACAGGTAAGCTGTGTATCAGGGACGTAAGCAAAAGCGTAGTGAGAGACGAGCGTGAAGTCAAGCACCAGGGAAAACACTTCTAATGAAATCGGCTTGGTAAACAAACAGAGACGAGGCTGCTGAGCGGTTACTTCGCAAGCGGCTAATGCTAGGGAGGCCCTTATATAACCTCAGGTGTTTGCAGGTGTTCGTGATTAGAACTCTGGCGAACTCGAGCGCGGGTATGACTGGGAAGTGTAGTCCTCCTCCGCCACGTCCCTGGGCGGCACTACACTTTGTGAGCTGCCGCGCCGATTTCGCCGTGTCGTAACAGTGATACAATAACAAAACGGCTTCATTTGTATTTTCATTCACTTGTAATAAAATAAAAGTTCTACATACACCTTTATATCCCTTTTTTTCTTTGAAACCATTTTTTGATAGGAAACTAGTTGAGGTGCTGATGACATGAAATAAAAATATGAAATGGCAAGGGAAAGATGTAATAGTGGTATATTTTGTTACATTTATGTTGCCATTGGTTTGTGAAGGTTAAAATATTAATTTAACAACTCACTATTCAGTTTACAATTGCAATTTCAAATCTTTTTTCAATTTAATTACTTTCTGGACATGGCCAGACTTGACTCAGATTCGGCCATTAAGATGTCGGACTTGAGTCCAACTCGGCCCATTTCGGATTCGGACTCGGTTGGTTAAGGACTTGGTCCCGACTCGAACTCGACAAAGGTGGACTCGACCCAATACAAATATTGGTGAAAAACATTAGTTTTACTTACATTCCTTAATGTTCATTAGTGTGTTTTATGAGTATGTTATGCATTTCTTATCCTGTGCTTGATATGCATTTTGTGTTTTTTACATGTCCCATTTAATTTTATTTACATTTTTAATGACCTGTGTGTAGTTCACATCTTCAAGGCTTTTCCTTAGTAGAAGTGACTTAGGGTTTTACTATAGCTTCTAGACTACCAACTTTAAAGACTAGCACTTGCCTTTCAACCTGAGAAAAAAAATCTGAGAATAGAAAGTGCGAACAGAAGGAGCATATTGCATATTTGTTTCTTTGTTGTCCGCTAAAATATAACATAAACGAAAAAAATAGGAATTTACTATATTGAAAGTATACTGCTATATGAATACTCCTAGTTGTAATTCTCATATTAATCACTGCCAATCTGTCTTAATTTAAAAGCATTAAAGCAGTTTATAAAATAGCACTTGATCCAGCACATCTTACCCAGTACACAGGACAGGGATGGAAATCTACTGTTGAGCATTGCAACATGTGACAGGCCATGAAAAATATTATTCTTATTTTATGTCACACACACCCATTCACAAGATACTAAATCAAGGTAATGGAATTACAGCATGTGCATGGGATGTAGGCTAATTTGTTGAACATTGATTTAGCTGTTTTGGCCTATTGAATTAATATAATAATGCCAACTTTTTGTTTGCTTGTTTCTTCAGTGTGCTCTCCTCTAAAAAATATATAAATTGACCAAGTACTCATCAGCTCCAGTTATGTAAGTGTAGTACACAGTCAATGTAGTTCATAATTTTTATAAATATAAAATTCGGTCAATGAGACGTCTCAGATTAAGATACTGTCTCCTCCGAGCTCCTCCATGGGAAGAAAACCCCTGTCCGTGAACTTTACAGGGACATATTGTCATATTTATGTATTTAATATTTTCCATTGAGTTGTTGCAATGCCCAAAACATGAATTTTAGTGTGAGATGCTGGGGTTCCAAAAACTGTCAAATGGACTTACTGCTACTCGCTTGAGTTGATATCACACAAGTTTAAGGTCAGGATTGTGTGTAATTGAGACACTGTTTTTAGAGTGCACTGATCAGCTTGCAACTACTGCACAACTGTTTGTGCAATGCATGTCTTACGTCTTTATGTCCTGATTTCAATCATGAGTCTGTGTGTCATAAATTCAGTAACTGCAAAAATGATTTGTGATGCAATGAATATAGTCCTAACTCAGCAGCACATTATATAAATTATATAATAAAACATAATGAAAGCACCCTGAAACCGAAAAAATTTAGAAAATTTCAGTAAAAATCAGTGTCCTGACTTGTGTTTTTATGGGATGGTTTTATAAACATTGCGTGTCTGGAACAGACGCTTCTTGCTAAATAAAATTTTTTGATATACCAATGTGCTCATTGTTATTTTACTATGCTATTTGTATTTTATTTACTTTTTTATTTTTCACCCAGGTGCTTGTAAACTTGCCTGCTCAGTGCATAAACCTGGGAGAGGCTTTTTAAAACCAGTAAGTTGTCTAAGAGCTCCAAATTTGCTATGATTAAGAGAAGATTAATTTCAGATGGGTTACTGTCTTTAACATGTGTGCACGCACGCACACACACACACACACACACACACACATATATATATATATATATATAATATGTATTGATCCCACAGTATTGCTTGCTAATTGACAGGTTTTTCCCTTTTATATGTCACTATGAACGCTGCACAGTAAGAAACCTCAGTGTAATAGTCGGCAGACCCTCAATTCTTGATAGCACTAACAATGAATTACATGTAAAATGTTGCTTTATTGTTATTATTGCTTGTTTGGTTCATGTGACTGTTTTCATCACCTGAGGCAAGTCATATTTGCCTGAGAAATCATGGCAGTTTAACTCAGCCTGCATGTCTTTTCTTAATAGAGAAGGTGTTTGTGTGATATGATGCATCAAAATTCCTGGAGTTCAGATGCGGCTCTTTGATTTATGGTGTGGCTTTGGTTCTCAGTGGGATTGAGTAATGAGCCTTGACAGATTAACTTATGTGGGCAGTTTGTATTCCATTACAAAGAGAGAGAGGAAAATTACAGCTGAAAAGGAAAGCAATAGTAAGGATAAGGGCAAGGCAATACTGTGTTATCTTTAGCCAGCATCTGGGAAGTTCTACTGACTTTCCATATGATAGGACCAAACATTAGGGAGCAGAATGCCACAGTAATCATTTAAACAGGGTAGAATTTCCATACAGTCTCTTGAATCTTTGCGTCTGTTTCCTAACAGTTAGAAGAGAAGGTGACATGGCATAGTTATCTGTGATGCATCTACTGTATATAATAGTTATATATTTGTGGTGGGGAAGTTAACCATTTACAGATCCTGCGGTTGACGTATGGATCGCATCTGGATTTAAAGTATTGGCCTGATATTTTGGCTCTATATCATGACATATTTATCTATCCCACTCTAACACACACTCTACTTTATTTGGAACACCTGTACACCTGCTCATTCATGCAGTTATCCAATCAGCCAATCATGTTGCAGCAGCACAATGCATAGCATTCTGTGGGTGTAAGTGGCTTATTGATTTGAGAGTTCAGAGGAGAATGGCCAGACTGGTTCAATCCATAGACATCACCAGTTGCTGGATCTCTTCCATGATAATGGAGTTTAGGCTAAAATTGATTTTCCGGTTTTTGTCTTCAGTGAAATTCTCAGTGGGTGTTTTGGTACAACTGACTTGGTCACTCATGAAAGTTTGACATTTTTGTCTCTGACAACCTCTCTGGTTTCTTTACTAGAATAAGTCAGGTCATTGTCTTTTTGCAGGGCAAAGAGCCTTTCACCGAGTGATTTGGCTAGATTTGAGCTAGATTTGAGCTGGTAAGATGCCTGCGTAATAATATGCTCCTATTTATCACTTGTTGGTGCCAACAGCAGTCATATCAATAACTACAGAAAAATCAGTTGACCCACTGTAACAGAAATATTTGCCATGTACCATGTTTCATAGATAAAATATACTTTGGATCAAGAGACTTTTTTCTCTATGCTTTTATTTCAACATTATATTGCAGTGTAGTATTCATTTCATTGCATGTGTTTTTACTTCTTAACAATATATCACAAGCTGATTTAAAAAAAATACAAATACACAATGTCACCTCTTTAATTATATTTTGATGGTAATATCGCATATTGGTTTGCTATACCTATCTTTCAATTACACAGAGCAAAAATAACAGAAATGTAATGAACATCTGAAGCATTAAATGAGAAAACATCTGAACATTAAAGAGCAATATCCTGATTAATATGTCTTAATATAAGGTTAATAATTTATGGCCTTTTGTTTATTTCTACTCTGCATATTTTTCTTTGGAGTCTGGTCACATTTACACTGCTGTATGGTTAGTAGAGGAGCAGGGAAGTATGATCCTGAGAAGTTACTTGATCTAGAACGGTGAGAACTACACAGGTCATTTAAGGGTAAGATATACATGATGACATTCAATATTACAGATGGCCACACTGTTTTCACACATTGTTCTTTTGCAGTTCAATAAAGTTTATTCGATCCAGACCACACACTAATAATAGCAAGACTATTTTAAAACATTATATCACATATCATGGCAAGCGTTTAGATGGATAAAGGCAGAAGATGGTATATCTTTGTATCTTTTTCTCTTTGTTAAAAATATTATTGTGAATGTGTAAGGTGTTTATTGTAGTCAAGTAGTAATGCCGCACTAATGGCATGAACAACCAGAGATTTAAAATTACATTTATTTTGAGAAAAGTAGAGAATGGCTGCAGTGGATAGTTGTGGATAATTGACAGTAGGGGCAGCGATGGTGCATTTCTGAGGCTCGTAAAATGTAATATATTGTGTTCTGCTCTGTAGCACAAGGTTATTCAAACAAACCACATGAATGTGCAGTTACATACCGGTAATCCTTAAATGTTTTACTGGCAGCCTTTACAGAGTTCTTCAAGGTCATCGGCTCCTCCAGCGCAAACGAAAATAAGTGGTTGAGTTACAGGCAGTGAGGAGGGCAGGCTGCTGGGGTCCTGGGACAGGCAGTGGTGAGAGAAAGGCAAGGGGGTACAGACAGAGGTGAAAACATTGACTGAGGTAAGGAAAGGGTGCTGGACCATGGAAGGTGGAGGGTCAGAAAACAGGAGATGTGGAGTTGATGGGTATTAAATCATGGAGAGACAGTAGAATCAGAGACAGTATGAGGAGACACAGACCACTGTTTAATATGGATATGGCCATCTGTATTATCTCCACCTCAGTAAAAACAGCCAGTTGCTTTGTTGGTAAAAAAAAAAAAAAAAAAAAAAAAAAAGATTGCAGAAAGTGTCATATTATTTTCGTTAATTAGTTCGTTTAAAAATGGGATATTTTATCCCATTTTCACCCAATTTGGTCATTTGCCAATTCCTGCCCACTAGTTAGGTCTCCTAGATCTCTTATAACATGACAAATGCTAACAGAGGAGGGTGAAGGCAAGTGCTCGCTCCAAGACATGCAAAGCCAGTCATAGTGTTGCTCTGATTTACAGTAGATACAGTAGTGACATTCTATTGAATCAAAAGCAGGACAACTTCTGCTCTCTTGAACTCCCAGCCATGGATGGCTGTGACATCATCAGGATTCATACTCACAATGTTCCAATGATAGAGCTTCCACCACTCAGGAGTTCAGCTAATGAGATTCATTATGCATGTGCAAGGCAATTTGCTCTTTTAATTATAGACAAAATAGCATGTGCAGTAGACAGAGCACCCTGAAAAACAATCTGTGTTTTTTTGTGTTACTGGAACCACATTTTTTAAGCCATTTTCATCCATACTGAATCCATATTTGAAATGTTATATTATCATTTAATTTTTTTCCATTCAATTAGATAGGAGCCTGATATTGTCTGACTGAAAATAACTGCACAGGAGCACTGCTGAGTGAACAGACTATAGGACTTATAGAAAATTATGTGAATACACAACTATAGCCATTAACATTACAGATGACTACTTTTTTATTATTTATTTCTTATGCAGCATTCTTCCATGATCTATGTCAACATGTGTAGATAAACTTGGCAGTAAATCTATTCCACAATTTGTAAGTCCAACAGAAGGCTAGGTCTCCAGAGGAAGTGAAAGAATAATGCCTGTGGATTTTTGTTCTGATAGAATTACCTCCGTAGACTAGAGGGCAGGTTGGATTGCAGCATATGATTCAGACCCCCCAGCCCCCAGGGTCTCCAATATTCCAGAATACATGACTATGTGTTTGCCACCACCTGTCAAAACCCTCAATTATACCATTATAATCATTCAATGCACCATTAAACAAACAGTCTACTGGTGGAGGGTATCTGGAGGCCAGGAAAAACTATAAGAATTTAACTAAACAGCCCCCTGCCTCGCTCCCTCTTTATCTTTGCCTTTTACATTTGTCTCATCTTCCATCTTCCAAAGTATTCCAACAATGTGACAGTCTGCTGGTATTTATATCTCCTTCAGCCTTGTTTTCTTTTCTCTCACTGTACGGTCCTGGAATAGTATTATGATTGGCGGTATACTGCAGGTCCCTGTGCAGTGCAGTAACCCACACATTGTGTGGTGCTGGGAAGTGAATGTGATATTCAGCAGCAATCCTTTTCTCACGTGGTTCTCCTCTTGCCCTGTAAACATGAGACATGCAACAGAGAAACAGATGCATTTCAGCAAAGTGTCCTTCAGGTTAAACAGCAACCGACGCTGGAAAACTGTGTTTTCCATCACACCATTGTGTTTGAAATGTGTCTTTTCTAAACATTAAAACAAAACAAATATGAAAGAACTGCTTTGTCTCCCATGCTAAATTTTCGAAGGAAATAACCAAACCTTATGGGTCTAACAAATGCCACAAGTGCATTGATGTAAAAGGAAGACTTTTACATTAAAGCTCAGACATTCCCTTAAAAGAAATTTGCATGACAATAAACCTTTCCACAACAGTAATTTGAAATGTGTCTGTACCTGTTGTTCCAAATATTTGTATTTATCTATATTTTGATTTAAACCTAAAGTGGGTGTGGCATACACCAGAAGCTTGCTCTTAAAAAAAAAATAATAATAATAGGTGGTGTATAATTCCCATGCCTGCAGTTATTATTGTAGCATTTTTCCCTGTAGTAACATGAAAGAGAGTTTCTCACATAAACAGTTTATTAAACCAAGCTACTGTTGATCACAGGCTACTTTGAACTTACACAAAATAACAACAACAAAAAATGTCTGTGCACTTTCCTTTTTCTCTTTCCTCCACCCACCTCCCAGAACTTGTAATCCTAACTTATTACTTTCATCCCTCCCCCAAATCTACATAGGTTGCTCTATTGGCTTCCCACATCAAAATTCCATGTCCCTGAGGGTATGGACAAAATCCCTGAAGCGAGCTGGAGGTCTGCACTGTCTGCGGGGCTGTGAGGGAACTGTTTGGGGCACCAATGATGTGGGTGTATATTCGTTCACAGGTCCTAGCAAAGAGAATGGGGAGGGGGCCCTGCTAGGAACATGGGCAGGGGGGCTACTCTAAGTCTGGAGTGTGGCATCTCCAGTCTATCCCTGTGCAAAGCCATCCATCTGCCCCAAGGTGGTAACTGAACCCTGTAAACAACTTTGTCTAACTATTCTAAAATCCTACAGGGGCCCACCAAGTCACTGTCCGAATTAGGGCGGCACCCTCTCTTCCTCAGGGGACTGTACACCCAGACTAGCGCCCTAGCCACAGAGTGGCGGCCTTTGTGGTGCAGGTCATAGTTCCTCTTGTTTCACCCCAGCTGTGTCTCCAGAAGTCTCTTGGCATCTTCTCAGCCTGGAGGAGCCACTGGCGAGCCAATGGCCATTGCAAGTAGGGTGCTGATCGCTCTCCCCACCATCAGGAGGGTTGGGATGTAGGACATGGCAGAGTGACACTCCATGAGCACCAAAGGCAGATGGGAATCCCAGTCATGCTGGTGTTTCAAGGTGATGATGGCAAGCTGTTCTGCCAGGGTCTTGTTGAATCTCTCCACTAGGCCATCGCTCTGGGATGCAGAAGTGTTGTGCGGGTTTTGTGGATGCTCAGTCAAACATGACAGCAAGCACTTGTGACGCAAAGTTACACCTTTGTTCACTGTGAATAGCCTGTGGCACATCAAATCGGATAACATCCCACTAATTAGGGCCTTGACGATCATTTCACAGTAAAATCCCTAGTGTTGAATTAACACCCAGAGTGTTTATGAGTCCAATGGACTTATTCACACCTTACAGTGTTTATATTCAACACTGTGGGTGTTAAATCAACACTGGTGATTTTGCTGTGTTCTACCTCTTGGTAAGGGAGTGCATAGGCCTCTGGCCACTTTATGAAATAGTCCATGGCTGTTAGCATGTACCTGTTGTCCCTGTCTGTGACTGGGAATGGCCCAGCAATGTCCACCCCAAACCTTTCCATAGGCACCCAGGGTGGCTGCTGCTGTACCTCCACCCAATGGAGCACTGACTGTGGGTTCACATCAGCCTACTGTTGCTACCTCCACTCTGTCATTTGTACCTCCTGAAGCTCCCAGCAAATAGCCACCTCTGCTCTGTTCACAGCAGCATCCTCCTGTTCCTGTGCCTGCAGTTCCGCTTCACATGCCTCCCATCATTCGCATTATGTCACCTGCTCTCACTACAGGGCATCAGCATTGGAGTGGACCACTCTATGCACCACTCTAAAGTCATAGGATTGAACCTCTTCAACATGAAAAACTAGAGAGCAGTGTGGTTGATCCTGACAGTGAAAGGTAGGCCACAAAAGTAGTATTTGAAATGACAAATGGACAGCAGCACAGCCAGGAGTTCTCTAGAGGTGACACAGTAGCAGCAGTCATGATTATTCAGTGTGCTGCTGAAATAAGCCACCACCCCCTTTGCCCACTTGAGAGAATATGCCTCCCACCCCCACATTACTTGCATCAGTGTCCAGGATAAATGGCAAGCCAGGGCCAGCTGGAGACTATGCCTTTCACAGCATATCCAAGGGCAACTAACACTGTTCTGGCTGTACAACAGGCTGAAAAGAGGTGCTGCCACACACAAGAACCCCTCACAAATCTCCTATAAAAAGAGGCCAGGCCTAAAAAGTTTTTAAGCTGGTGTTGGTCGGCAGGTGTGGGCCAGTCCCTGACCGACTGCACTTTATCTTTCTTCATACCAATGCCCTCACCCTCTAAGTTACATTTACATTTATTCATTTAGCAGATACTCTTATCCAAAAGCGACTTATAAATGAGGAAATACAAGCAAAGCAATATATCAAATGGAGAACAATACAAGTAGTGCCACCATGCAAGATTTATAATTGAGTTTTAGAGGAGGAAAGTGTGCAGAGTAGAGGTGTAAATGCCAGAGTAATTTTTTTTTTAATAGTGTGGGGGTTGGCATTTTAGGGATTAGCTTTGATTAAGTGCTCACGGAAAACTTGTGTCCCAGAAAGGATATCTCTCTCTGCTCGAGCAAGGTGAACCAGGTTGATCCTGTCACCTGGTCTAAAGCTTTGTCTATTCGAGGTAAGGTGTACGGGTCTCCACTGGTTTTTTTTGGGGGGGGAACCAAATAACAGGGGCAGCTCACAGGGGTGGATTTTTGAGGGCCACACAATACCCTGCTGCATCTCCTAGAGTGCTGTGTTTGCCACCTCTTGGCATGGCAGGGGAAAGCAGTGCAGGCTCATCTTAATAGGGGGGCTATTACTCGTGTCTATGTCATGCTGCACCAGATGGGTGAGCCCAACATCAACCTTCACAGTGGCAAACACATTTTTTAACTGTAACAACAATTGCATAGCTCCCCATTCTGTTGGGGGTCAAACTTTCATTGCCAAATGTCCCTCATGTGTATGTGTATAATCTCCTCTCCCATTTGGGGAAGCTGGGTCAGTGTGGACACAAAGGCCTAGCCCTTTGAGGTATATTCCATGTGCTCCAGGAATGTTAGAAGCCTAGGGCTTGGTAGTATGATGGGAGCCTGTGGCAGGATGTTTATGTTCCTCGTTGGCCAAGACAAGGGTATTTGTCTACATTGTGAGGGGATTTCTATATTAGCATGTATGACATTAGTCACAGTAGAGCCCATGTCTACTAATGCCACACAGGACACACGTTCCATGGTAACTGGATCATGGCAGAATTTCCAGACAGAAGTCCGACCCACCACCATGACTGTCTTTGTGTCAGTTCACCCCTGAACTGTTCGTGGGAATCTGAAGCTGTGGGTCCGCAGCACCCCATCTATGCAGACCCCTGGCCATTTCCCTGATTTCTGGGTATTTTTGAACATGCATGATATGTCTTGGCTCTCCGCAGCCCCAGCAAACCCATCAAGCAATACTGGGATGGCATGCCATGTTTAGCGTTTTAATGGCTCCTCTGCCACAGCTCTGGTCATGGGTATGGCACCTTCCCCTGTAATCCTGTAATTACCCTGTAATAGTACATTCCCCTGTAATCATTCCACTTGTTAGCATTAGCATTACCAAACAGGATAATGCATTGTCTGTGAGACACATGGCCAATTTCAATGCCCTAGACTCTTCCTGCCAATGTTGTGCCATTGCAAGCAATGCACAAACAATGTTGTGCCATTTGCAAGCAGTTTGAGTTATGCATGAAAAACTGCCCAACTCACCTTCCCCAAATACTTCGGTGTTTAGGTTGGAATCAGAGCTAATGTGACATGAGCACTGCCATCTTTGTTTACATTTGTGGCCTGTGCAGTTAGTGATGATGTGTCCCCCTGAGTGAGGATAGAATGCCACTTTGTGCCCAAGCCCGCCTCCATGGCTAGTCACCAAGTCATCTCCTTAACGCATCCCTTGTGCTCATCCAGTCACTGAGGCTCCTCTGTGAGGTTGGTGAAAGTCCAATGGCTAGCATTTCCTGCAACTTCTTCCACCTTCTCCTCCACTTTTATAGAACATAGAGTTTGGGAAGCATCTTCCCTATGTAGCTGTAGAGATCCCCAGAACTCACAAACCCACAATCCTAACTTTTTACATCCTCCTTCCCCCTCCCCTTTGGTCACTACACTATTTTAGCTTTGACTTGCTAATTATATTTTCTGATGAATTTAGTTTGAGGCTCTATTTCCCAAAACATAGGCATAAACAAAATAGTAGCCTAATTTAAACCCTAACCAGTCAGTTACTAAGTGTGAATGAATGAATGCTGCAAATGCATTGTTTATTTTGCTGAATGTGGTCTTTCTTTTTCCCATGAGCTTTGTATCTGACTGCTTACATACACCCATATGAAAGTAAAAACCTCACTGACTCAGGGTTGGTTGGTCCCTTGTCCTCCTCCATTCATTTTTCTCTAATAGAGATGTCTGCTTTGTTTTACTGCCTGTTTATTCCATTCAAAATCATGGACTGTGCCTGAACAAGCCCACAGACTCTGCTGACCTTTGGTAGCTCTTAGTTTCTGGGAAGCAAGGCTGGATGGATCACACACTTCAAGCCACCCTTGTCTCTTTATAGCCACTGGAACATCTACTGTCAATAAAACTAACCTTTCCATTACATAGCAAATGTAAGCACGATCTTAGAGCAGTCATCTGGTAAAATCATTTTTAGTTAATTAAACTATTATCCCATGTTGGCCTTCCAGAAGAACATGGCTGGACAATTCACAGTGTCTCAGGGAAGGGAGGGTGTTGGGAGGTTTTCTTGGTTAACCACACAAGCCCCCAGACAAACTACATGTGAAAACATTGCTGAAAGCTGATGAAGGGTGAGGTTGTTTGGACAGCAGCGATGAGCATAAACTAATGATGAGGAAAGAAACAATTTCTAAGAATGCTCTCAAATGTTATTTAATAAACCATATAGTTTCCCAACACGGGTTCTGGAGTACCCTCTGTCCTACACATTTTAGTGTTTTAGTATTAGTATTAATATTATTCCACTCCCGAGTCTATGGCAGCCCGTAGAACCGCTTGTGGGAAAGTTATGAAAGTTGGCAGACGGATAGAGGACAGTCTCATCATTAACCAGAGCAATTTTTGAGTCTCTATCTCAAACCCTCTTGTGCCACCAACAGCTCAAATTTGCACTCACGTTTATGCTAATAACTTTTGACTCATAAGCACTAGAAACAAAATTCTTTTTACCTCTGATTCCTTGGCTTGTGCCGAGTTGAATGGACCTTATTGTTTTCTAGATTTCTTGCCATTTTGAATTTTCAAACTCCTCCTGCTTGTTTATCTCTTTACTTTGCCTCTATATTGCTTCGCCCTGGAATTGCTGCTTGCAACTATATTTATCATTATTATTATTAGTAGTAGTAGTAGTAGTAGTAGTAGTAGTAGTAGTATCCTCATTTGTAAGTTGCTTTGGATAAAAGCGTCTGCTAAATGAATAAATAAATGTAAATATATATATATATATATATATATATATATAATTTAATTATGATTTTATCTCCTATATATTCGTCTGAGCATACAGTGAGCACTTCTTTGTGAACCCTTTAGTTCATTGATGTGTGGTGGTCACATGACTACTAGCACACATGCTGTGCATGGTCTACTTTGAGCAAGAATATTATATAGTACGTTTGTTTAGATAGGCCTGAGCTGCAGAGATGCACCAGACTCTGAAAACCTTATGACTTGTCGATGATTGCATAGATTCATCTCCTGCCAACACAGACAGGGTGGCTATTCTGCACAACTAGGGGACAGCATAATAACATGTTGTAAAGAGAAAGAAGAGGAGGGAAAAAGAATCAGTACGAGATAATTATTCAGAATGAAATTGTCCCTGTGGAACCCTGTGCATCAAAGGTTTGATTTCCCATCTATCCTATCTTCTAGGTCTCTCAGAAGTCCAGTTCGCTCTGCCTCAACATGGTAGCCCCTTACTAAATAGACACACACAAAGAGTTGTGGATAAGATGCTGTCAGTATATTTATGGATCTTGGACACTGGTATTCTCATTTCTAACTGTATGATGATCCAGGAGGTAGGTTTAAATATAAAAAGCTCTCACACACTTTCTGTTTCATTGATTTGAGAGGATAGAATGGTGAGAGTACAGCCAAAGCAACCTCAGGAACAATTGACTGATCTATCAGTCATTTTGTGAGGAGGAAAGTCCAAGAAAAGCAAGGCTAATTCTCTTGGCCAGCTTAGAAGTAAAAAAAAAAAAAAAAAAAATGAAGCAAAAGATGTAGATAGATAAAAGAGGGCCTGGTGGCTTGTTAAAAGATAATAGAGAAGCAATGAGGTAGAAAAGAACTTATTTATTAGTGGGGAGTAGGAAGAGCTTAGCAGATATGAGTGAATACAAGACCACCGATTTTTATTTTGCTGTTAATAAAAAACAGCTTAATAGAATATAATCAAACGAGCCATTTAGGATCATCTGAGTCAATAAGCTTATGTCAAGTGTTTTATTATTACAGTACATATTTACCAATAGCATCCCTTTCAACCTTATTGCATCCTAACTCAGTGTGTTGAAAAGACTATTTACTGTACACTGCAGATTTCTGCTTCAGCTGCCCATTCCAAGCATTCTTGTGACCAAAATTATTAGCCAGTGTCCGTTTTCCTGTAAACTGTGTGGTTCAAACACACAACACTTTTTAGGCAATAACAATTGCTAGGTGCCTTTTCTGCTATTAGTAATGGTTGGGTTTTTTTTTTTTTTCTTACACTGGTACTTTGACGAAATTTCCAAGTAGCATCATTAGTAAGCTGAGCAACTTAAGATCAGTTAATCTAGGGAAAACATTATGTTGCAGACTGTTTTCAAGCAGGCCATTTTATTTTTATTTCAATTTATCCGTAACAAAAAAAATTAATTGGTTGTTTCCATATTCAAAAATACAGTATATGTCAAATACCAAACTGGACAGCAGGTGTATTACCATTTTCTGTTATTCTATAGTGAAACCAAACCAAATGGTCAATATGTCCATATGTCTTTATGTCCATAAGCCTCTGAATTACCTTTATTACTGACCTCTTTTTGATGTTTTATTTTGCTAAACATCTAGTCAGGCTACTGCTTTTCCTTATACACTAAAATCTCTTTCATAATCATTTGATTTGTAAATTCGTATGATTGTTTGGGTGAACTTGCAGTGAATTATCATAAGCCAGTCAGTAGGACAGGCTACAGAGGCAGAAAATTGAACTTAGAAATAGCACTCCACCACATTGTGCAATCTGGAAATTTTGCCTTGAAAATTCATTTAGAGATTTCTCTAAAGTGCTTCCAATCACTTGGAAAGACATATTCATCACTAAAGTTGCAATAGCTAAATTTACCATAAAATAAACTGTCGCTCCAAACAGTGACTCTTGTCATTAGGAAGGAATTTGGGGCTTTTAGCTATATGGACACAGCATATTATAATAAAATCAAATCAGAACAAAGAACTACCAATCAAAGATAATAACAAAACTATAATCTAAAATAAATGAAGCATAATTTTTGTGGGTACAAAGTCAACATGAGGTTTTTATTTTTACAGTTTTGATTCAGCCTGTGTTAGAGCTTGCTACACAGCAGTTTAAGGCTATTTAAAGTCTTCTCCAACTGAAGTGTTAAGTACAGAATTTTCTCAGTGCATGACATCTAATTATGTAGCAATGGAGTGAAATGATTTCTTCTGACATAAATGTTTCCATTATGATAGGATTACTTTACCAAAGGCAGGCTGTTATGACTAAATCCATGCATCTTTTGACTGCTGCAGCTCCATATAAAATGAACCCACCTCACATTTTGCACTCCTTGCACTTAAACTGTGCAATTTTCTTTTCCCGCTACTTGCTCTCACATTTGCCCCCTTTTTTTTTATTAGTTCTCCCTTGGTTTGGCCTGGGGATATGGACCAAGGGTCATTCACTGTGAGACGTGTTTACTTTGGAATCCTCAGGAGTTGAGCACTGAATATTCAGATCTGTCTTTAGGGAGAATGAATGAAAGTACTGAAACAAAGACTAAAACAACAGTTTCTTTTCTGATTCTCTCAGTGGCACAATGAAATACATTATTCTTTTCATTCTCAAGCCTTCCCATCATGCTTGATCCCATGTTTCTTAGCTTGTAGCATTTAGCACAATTGTGTCTCCTGCCATCTCTGAGCCCATTGTTATGATTGAGATTCTTTTCTCCCGGTCAACCCAAAGCGACGTGTGATTTTTGGATGCCACACTGCCGAGAGGAACATAAAATAAATCTCAGGTCGAGTTTATTTTGTCTGCCGCCTACAGGAAAGGAAAACAAAATGCCTAATAAAAGACTTCCTTCTAGGGACGCCTCTGCAGATTATGACATATGATTTTGAGAGGAATCGTTTAGAGTTGGAGATTTACTTGGTTTATTCTATACTGTATGTATTCTAATTTGCATCTTCATTCAAGTAGTCTGATCTTTACAGTTATTTCACTGAAAGTGTGTGGAGATCTCTGTGCCCTGTGTCTTTGCCAGGACCTTCCAGCAATTGAGAATTTAAAAGAGTACATGGAGTGCACTTTGTGTGTGGTCTTAAGTCACACAAAAAAAGAGGTTTGGCGAGCGTGAAGAAACGCAGTAATATATTATCAGAGTTGAGGTGGGCGTCTGTCTCGCTTCCAAATGCAGTAATCTCTAAAGGTCTCCTTAGAGGCACCACATGAGTTTACACTTTATGAGGAGTGAATCTATCATATGGTTAATCAAGAGATGTTAACCATTATTTGTTCCCTTTACATCTGATACATTCATCAAGGGGTTCCAACAAATGGTAAAGGTTGGCTCAAAAGTGGTGTGAATTTTATAGACTATTTCAAGGGTAGACGACCCGTGAATCTTGGGACAAGCTCCCATAGCATGCATCATTGATAAATACAGGCATAAAGTCAAAAACATTTATGTTAGTCTTCCTCTGTTTGCTATGAATAGGAGCTCATTCATTCATGAACAGAACTTTTTAAAAAAATTGGTAGCTTGTTGTGTATAGCTACAAGCCAGTAAAGCTACAGCCAGAACAGGATCCAGTACCTCACCGATTTTTTTTTTTGGGGGGGGGGGGGGGGGGGGTTACGTTAAAATTATTTACATGGATCAGTAACCTCTGCAGCTTTTATGTATTTCAATAAAAAACAAAAATATTTAAATTAATAACAATAATATAATTTAAATGAATGATCATTATTTATGTCTTATTCATAAAATACACAATCGGCTCATTTACACATGTGCCCACACATCATTGATATGGCAAAAAAAAACAAAAAAAAAAACTTGTCTTACTTTGTTACAATGTTTCTTCCTTGGTCTATACAGAAGACATGCAATAGGTTGCTGTTCTTTTTCCTAGCACTAACCATTGCCTGTGTAGTGTATTACCCTGTAGTTACCCTATGCCCCCTTCCTTAACTCTTCTGTCCACACAGTGGAAACTTTCTGGATCCTTTAACTCCAACCTCACTCAGCAAAGGCAAAGAAGTACTGGATAAACATGAAAGCAGAGGACAATGTTTAAAATAAACATCTAAACAAACCATTTTAATCACCTCAGGTTTAGGAAAGAATTTATAAGGGCATTAAGAGCTTACAGTGTTTTTATGAGCTTCATCAAGATTTGGTGTTTGTACTGTATACATGTGTATCCATTTTCAAGTATTAAGATTATGTGTTTTAAAGTTACTGTGGGTCCTAATATGCTTTACTGATGTAGAACTAATAATTAATCTTATGATGTTTTCCTCCTACATACTATAATCTGGCTATCTAATGGCTTGTATTTAAACAAAGCCTGAGGTTTGGGTGCCAGAAAACCAGAAGTGCCCTTTCCTAACGGGAGGTGAGATCCAATATCACTAAAATGTGTTGTCTTATTCTCGTCACAGCAGTCGTTGGTTTTCCTTCAGTTGTTTAAAGGATACATAAACATATTAGGCCTGAAACTGATGGATTAGGGAGAAGAAAAAAATATGTAGGTTCAGGTTACTGTTCATCTAGTTTTTTAGAAGTTGATGGTGATGATCAGGAACATTTAAAGTCACAGCAGTTTAACTTTTTGCCCCAGGCTCCCATTCTGGAGTCATCATCGTTTTTACTTATGCCCCATTCACAGTGACATAATCCATGTTATTATGTAGTATAATCCACTACACATTTGTTATAATACTGCTCGTATTTAGAATGTCTGTTGCTCTGCCACTGTAAATAAAATGTTCAGAGGCCTAGTAGATTTTACTGACATTTTTTATCTAGATTAATACAGAAGAACAAATATTTAATTCATATTTAAGTGTTTTTCATTTATTGCTATAATTTATACCACAGCACTAAATTCGAAAATCTGATTGGTTTATTAATTTTCTAAAGCAACACAGCTCTGACTGTAATACCGTCTGTAATTTAAATCTCAGGTTATTATAAATGCACTTGTTCTAATTTGTTATCCTTTCTATAGTAACAGCTCTAATGAGGAAGCAAGAGGCAATAGTGGCATGGGAAAAATACCAGAGAAGTCATGAGGAAGAAACCTTAAGAGGAAGCAGACTTAAAAAGGAATCCATCCTCATCTGGGTGACTCTGGATATTGTAATTGTAAATAATTTCCCTTTTATAACTGTATACTATATAGTCAAACAGTGCAAATGGTTAACCAGCAACTTATGAGCAACTTATGAGTATCAGAGTCATTTCTGAATTCATTATAGTTTTAACATAACTAAAAGTCTACTGAGTTGAAGGTATCAACTGTTGACAACTGATGGACATTTGATTGCAAAACTGTTCTTTTAGGATTGCAATTGCAATCCTAAGGATATCCAAGGAAGAACATCCACAGCCATCTTTATATTCTCTATGTGGTACCATTCAGAGTTATCACATGGTGATCTTTAGGCTGTCCATGTGGGGCCATCCTCAGCAAAAGCGAGTGATTTTCAGGTGATGAGAATTCCAAACAGAAGTAGAATGATAACAGGAACTAACTTATTTCGTCAATGTTCCACAACATTGAATGTATCTATTAATAAATGAAATAATTTGTGCTGTTCATTAATAAAATTTCAAATGGTAATTGTTAGTTAATTGCAGTGGTATAAGAGGAATAAAACACTTCAGGATATATGTTATGTAATAGACTTCACATCTGGCCACATCACACCACTCCATTGTGTTCTGTTTTTTACATATTGGATTGAGGGCGGCACTGTGGTGCAGTGGGTAGCATTTCCACTTCACAGCTCCAAGGTCCACGGTTTGAATCTGAGCCTGGGCTACTGTCTTTGACAGAATGTGCAAAACTTTGCAGTGTCTGTGTGGGTTTCCTCCAGGTTTCCTGGTTTCCTCCCATTTCCCTAAAACATGCAGGTAGGTGGATTAAAGTCACCCCTCAGTGTGAACAAGTGTGTGAATGTGTGTTTGAATAGTGCCTTGGCATCCCATCCATGGTGTATTCCTGCTTAATGCCTAGTGTTCCCAGGATAAGCACAAGATCTAGCATGACCTTAGTCAGGATAAATTGATTAATGAAGATGAATGAATGGATATATTAGAGTGCTACGCCACTGTTTTTTTTCCCTGTAAATATCTCCAATCTGGTTTTCACCTATGCTTACAGATTCTGCAACAGTGAGAAGAACCAGATAATGTATTTTGATTTAGTCCTCTGTGACTGATTCACTTTCCTATCCTAGGATGGGAGATACTCCAAAATCGCTCCAATACAGAGCTCTGATCTCAAATTCTGCTGTGCTGCAGGCAAAAAAATTATGCATTCCTTTGCTTGAAAAGAAGCAAATTTTCTCTCTGTGTCTTTCACTCTCATTCTGTATGCTTACATTATACCATCTCTTTCTCCTGGCCAGATTCATTTTACTACTGCTTGTTTTTTCTGTCAGTAGTTGCTACTAATATGTCATCAGGTGTACAGATCTGTCTAAAAATGAGGGGGAATTTAGCAGAAAGGCTCAGAGTAAAGTGTTCCAGGATCCACAGTGCTTTTGTCACACTTTTCAGCACTTCTGCAGACACACAGAGGTCAGAGAGTCTGGGCCTTACCACACACTTAGCTCTCTAATAGACTAAGCAGGGACCAGGAGCTGCACTCCAGGAGGAAAATCCACATCACTTTACAAATTTGTCTAATTGTGGTGCCGCAGAAACTGCAAAATGTTGCATGTATGTAGCATCATATGCCATGTCAGAATCCCTTCCCAAAACCAAATGGTTGTTTCATAGATACAGAAATATTCATTTGAATAAGTAGTGCAATTTCATAAATCACTACAAAATATGTGAATGCGGGTAATCATGACAGAACAGTTGTATCAGTATTCTCACTGAAGCAGTACAAGCGCTAGACGTATTTACAGCAGTATAAGTACTGTTTCATTATTGTTTTATGTGTATCTGATTCAGAAGCCAACAAAGGAAATTGAGTTGGAAGATTTCCAACGTAATGTCTTCTGCAGACCAGCAGTGCTTCTGGCCATGTGTTTGGTATTAAGGAGACGTTTGTCTCGATATAAATACGTTCTTTCCTTTTGTGCCTTTATTTCTACTAGTATACAGACCAAACAGGCCACATGAGACAGAAATCCAGTGAAAAAAATGGCCCAACCTGATGTCATCACCACCACTGCATTTCATTTTCCATCCCTGTCCATCTATATGTTCTTAAAAAACACTGTAAAATAATCCAATGGAAAATTCATTAATGGAGTTGGAGGGAAGAAAGAGGCAAAGAATGGAGACAAGGCACACTGAAAATTTGTTTAAAGTATTGAGAAAGCCAGAAAGCTGGAAACTGTTCTTTATTTCACTGCACCGAGTGATTATAATATATGATATTAAAGTGATGCATTTCTACAGTGATTGCAGCCAGGTCTTGAGAGATCCTATGCTTTATGTTCTGGCAGCACCATTGTGCTTATTACTGTGACCAAGTATCTGAGTAGGGTTCAATGCGGATCGTGTGATTTCCAACCAGCTGGTCTTCTCAAAGTTACAGATTGGACAGGCTTCAGAGCACAGCCTAAAGCTGTTTAACAGATTAACAAAAATCTACATAAAACGGCCTTTTCAACCCAACACATCTCATTCAATCAGAGTCTACTGTGCTTGACTGCTCGATTTCATATCTGCTGCCATACAGTGTCAATTTTACTAATACACAGAAAACCTTACTAATAACATGAGATGTTCAGGATGCCTTGATTCCTTGTGTACATTTGTGATTTTTAATACAGGTGTCTAATACCACCATTATGGAGATGGAATCTTCTAGAAAATGACATGTATTTATCCTGAGACATTTTTGTTAAGCTTTAAGACACACGATGGATCAAGAAAGAGATTTAAGAATAATTAAGTTACAGATTGTAAGAGAAGACAAATAGGAAAATGGAGAGAAGACAACATTTGCATTGCTGTAAATAGAGAGATGAGAAATGTCTTGACAGAAAAGGGCATTTTAAAATGTCAGAACATAAAAGTTGGGTGGATCTGTTGATCATGCAAACTTCACCTAGAGTCATCATGAAACTTGTGAAGTAGTTATGGTCAGTTGAGGGCAAACAGGAAAAAGTGAATAAGGTCATGAGAATTGTTTTTCTCAGTGGATTCCTCCCAAAAATGTGCCTATATCAAATGGCCACATACTCTCTGTCATTTTTACAATTCTTGATTGTGAGAAAACTGAATTTGGAGTAACTTATTTATTCCTTTATTTTTAATCTAACTTTGTTAAAATGAAATTTCCTTCAGTTTGACAAAGTGAACCTTTAATCTGAAATGCTGAAATTGATACATCTTTCCCCACTTAAGGACTACTATAGAACTACACCCATTAAAAGGTACCATGTTTTAATGTTGCCCATGTGTAAAGACAAAAGTAGCCCTTACTGTGTTGTATATCACATGTTTCATTAATTTTTGTTTAGGGCAAACTAAATTATCATGTCAATGGATCTGGGGCAGACCCAGGCCCCACTGGGGAAATTCTGTACCACAGTTGGCTTGGGAAGGTCTGAGGATCACCCATGAAAACCTGGAATCTGTTACTGGGGATAGAGAAGTCTGGACTGAGCTTCTCAGCCTGTTGTTACTGCACAACCCACTAGGAAAAGCAGAAGGAAAAATAATATATGAATTGTGGTCAGAATGGTGGAGACTTGATTGACTCAAAGGGGTATCTTTAGCAATCAGGCATGCTGACTATACTTTTAGAAAAAGGTTCTTCAAATGTTTTATTTTAGGGAATTGAGAATCTGTATAGTTAAGGGTTTTTAGCCTCCAAAAAGGTTTCTAGTTTGGAACGCTATCAAAAAATGAAATACTCTGTTGTAGGGTTGTTGTACAGCGAGCATATACAGGTTCCAAATTTTTACTTTGTTTCTAAGAGTGTACAGCTGTACATCTGGGAAGCGTTTTACTGAATACCGCTCAAGCCTCCGTGCTGTAATTGGCTAATAATCCATACACAGTTATATAACATGCACAGCCCTTAATGGTTATGTTTATTATTTATGATTGTTCTGAGAAGGGAGTCCCACTGCTGAAATGTATTGTGTAACTTGTGCAGATGGAGGGGGTCTGTGGTTGTGCATTTATTACTTCAGCATTGATTTTTATATATTTTTTTTAGCAATGATTACAGAGGTATTCCATGCACAGTGACCTCCTTCTAAACTCAGAACCAAGTCGAACTGTGTGTGTGTGCGTGTGTGTGCATGTGTGTGCATGTGTGTGTGTGTGTGGTTCATTTATGAGGCTGTTCATTGTTCTAAATATCTAATAATGGCAGATGCCTTGTCCTACTGACTTGGCCAACTGCATATAGTACCTTTCCTGTTTTCTCTTTCTTTTCTGTTTCTTTTCCAAGTTGGTCCTTGCTTTTCTCCTGAGGTTAGGCCAAGCTAATATCAACTGATGACATATCTTTAAAGCTTGGGGATAGAGACTAACTTGGTTAACTTGTTGCTACTGCTGACGACTGTGTGTACAAATTGTGTGATCTGTCTCTCATAATTATTTTGTTCTTCAGCAGATAATAATGAAAAAACAATAATGGAAGAAAGCTGGGGGATAATGGAAAAAAGCAACAGTGAAAAAGCAGGCAAAACAAGAAGAGGAAAATGCATTATGGGTGACTAGGAGTTTATTTTTAAATGAAACAATGAAGGTACCCCCTAGTGAGATGCCACATTGCCCGGAAGCATACTGTGTGTTATGCATGCTTATCAATTGCCTAGCTATTAGTGACCTTTCTGGCAAATATTTAGATGCGCAACACCTCATGGAATTGGCTGTTATCTCCTTCATTTACTCACACTCACTCACTCACTCACTCACTCACTCACTCAATCATGTTTAGCAGGCTGAAGATTTTCACAAGGGGGCGCTATTGGCACTCAACAAATGCTGCACCGAAATGTCAATTCTAGGATGGGGACAAATAATGAGGGAAAAAAACTGCAGTAAAAGCAGAAACAGGGCTAGTAGTAAAATGAATGTGGTAACTGTAGTAGTGAAATGACAAACATAATGCAGTCAGTAAGTCCCAAAGCAGTGCCTGTGCTATGCTTCAATGTTAATCAATCTGGTCGTTTCCACTTTCAACAAGTGTACAAAGCATCTTTTGCATGAATTATATGCCATGACACATACAACAACTAGAAATGATATACAGTAAAATTCAAATTTTATATATTTTATTGTGTATATTATATATTATACAGCATATGCTCTAAGCGGTACTACACTCATCTCATAACGTACCAGTGTGCATTATCACTTCAGTTAAAATTCAATGATTTGAAAAAGTGCTACTGTACAAAAAAAATCTTACTAAATAAGCCAATTGTTTGACATACTGTATACACTGTTAAAACATTCAATACACTTTCCATATTGGTACACCTTTTTGAATAATATGTAAGTAATTTATTGAATGATACTACACCTGTATGTAATGAGACAGTGTTAGGGCAATGTGGGGTGAAGGTGGGGACAATGTTATAGCATTCTGTGATGGAGTGAGGATAGTGTTTGGGCATACAGGGACATTCTGAGCTAACGTATGTACGTGCCATGCTGCTTTGCATTAATGACACTGTGTCCTTGTTCTAAATGGATACATCTGTTAACTCTTTTGTCAGTTAAAGAATTAACCATATATTTTTAACATACATGTCATTACTAACTATATTTACACAAATGAAAATTCTAATTTCATTCTAAATTCTAAACCAGCTTTCTAGCTGTAAGTAAAAATGATTGGGCCATTGCCACAGATCAGCAGTGGCAGACTCTACCACTGGCTTTAGAATACTTACAGCCTACTATTAGCCTATTTCTTCAATAGTTGTTGCCAGACCACAGAATGGACCAGCCTAGCCCTCAGAAACACGAGTTCTTTTTTTTCTTTCTTTCTTTCTTTGTTTTTTTTTTTTTTTACTGTAAACTGTTTTTATGATGCCACAGATCATTAAAAAATATTTGTTTCCACCTTGTTCTTTTTGTCTTTACACTGTCAATAGATCTTTATGCTTTACTGTGCCCATGAGCCTTTTATGATAATTGTCATAGCCTCAGATGCTTCTTAAGGCACAAATTAGGCTTACAAAGTCTTGTTTATTCATTAGTAATGTTTAATGATAAAATGAATTCATTGGTTTTCTTTTTTCTAAATAAACTTTAGTTAGCACAGTACTGCTGCGGGTAGTGTTGTCGCCTTACAGCTCCATGGTTCCTGGCTCAATACTGAGCTCGGCTTACTGTCTGTGTGGAGTTACGCATGTTCTCCTTTTGTGTGGGCTTCATCTCCAGGTCCTCCAGTTTGCTCCAGCTGTCCAATAAAACATGAAGGTGGGTTGATTGGCTGTGGTAAACTTCTCCTAAGTGTATGAGTGCGTGAATGTGTGTTCACAATGCTCAACATTAACTGGCATCCCATCCAGGGTGAATTCTCCTGCCTTGCAGCCGGTGTTACCAGGATAGACTCCGGATCCACTGTGACCCTGACCAGGATAAAGTGGTTACTGCAGATGAATAAGTTAATATGGGGAAAAACTTTAATAAACCAAATAAACATTTATTGATTCAGTTCTGTTTAACCCTTGAAGCTACCAGGACCCAAAAATGTAATCTGTATATTATGTATAATATACCATTCATTTTATTTTGACTGTAGCTAGTGATAATTCATAGCTGTTACAGAATAATGTCCTTTAAGGTAAATAACTGAATAATAGGTTGGTGGTTTAAAGGTATATATACTCTGTGTGTGTTTGTGTGTGTGTATTCGTGTGTGTGTGTGTGTGTTGTGGAGATAATTTTGTCTCCAATGGTAATGTTTTAATGTCTGTCTGTACCCTGGCAATTGCATAACAACCCCCTGACATTTGCATGAATTTATGGACATTCCTGACTAGGAACATTGATTTTACATCCAAGAACGTGTCGTAATTTCTTCAAGTATCTTAATTACCATGGAGGCTTTCAGCAGTAGTGCATGAATAGCATGTATCACCCAATCTCTTTGAAACCGCCTTTGTACTTATACACACAAACACACATACTCCTCCAGCCCCTTGTGATGGGTTGGTGATAAATTGTGGGTTTCTATGAATAGCAGTTCGACAGTTTTACCGCAAACCCAAGCATTCAGCAGCAGGATTTTAGAGTCCCCTAGTGAAAGCCCAAAGACAAACACTTCTACTTTTTTCTCCATCATACTTTCCAGAGTGCAGATGTTGCACAAGTGTCACATTACGAAGCTCGTACTTCTGTTTTGGTGGATGTTGCTAACTTTGGTGCACAGGATGGAGGGTGATAGGATATCATAAGAGGTCTCAAGAAGTTCACAGTCTGCAGTGGAAAGTTCTTTCTCACTGTGTCAAAGGCAACTTGTAGTTGTTCAGTTAATCCAGAGGGATTGTACTGATTCGTCAAACAATAACTATATTATTATATAATAATACTTATCATGGACAATAGAGGAAATGGGGGGGGGGGGTAGATAGATACATAGATAGATAGATAGATAGATAGATCGATCGATCGATCGATCAATAGATGGATTTCAAATTCTAAAGCAATTAGAATAATTCAAATTATAATATTTGAATAACCCACTGAACAATGTGTGCTTGTGTCTCTGTGTATGTGGATACATGTGTTGAATTACTTCCTAGCACAGCTGACCAGGGCATAATGTTTTATTTGCCTTTAGTGCTGTTTTTATTTATGCTGCATGCGTTTCAGTACAGTCTAACCTTTGGCTGTCCTCTTGCTGAACATCACAGGTGAAAAATTCTGTCATCTTGGATGATGATTCCAGCTCTTGTCTTTCTTAGCATCTTCTGCCAAGCTAATAGATTTTCATAGTGTCTCAGTGTGTTCTCAGGCGAGCTGGTCCAGACTTACCCAGCTTTTTGGCCTACTTTTTTTATGAGTACTGATATTTATTCTCATCTTTAGCATTATCAATTGTGCACCTATATACCAAGATTTAAATACCAAGAAAAGAAATGTGGTTCTTGAAATAGTACCTTCAAATTCCTTTTATAGGTTGTGGAGCTTTCAGTTGTTGTTTTTTCCCTCTTATTCTGTTGGGAAAAATTTAGGGTATAATTCTGTGTAAAGGAGTGCTGCTTAGCTCTGCACTTTTCAGTTCACAGTGGCTCGCCAAGGCTGTCATTAGTTTGCAGAGGCTTTTCTCTGTCAGACAGTGAGAGACTGCTGCCTCCATGTTTGATCACTGGCTTGGATCAGCCAACAGATGGAACTGGAGCAGACAACCAATCAGTACAGAATTCACCAGACTAGTTCATAGTATTGTCTCATATCATGCATTTCTTTTCCCTCTCCTTTTCCGTGCCTCTTCCTCACATTTCCAAGCACTGCTTGTTTTCAGAACAAAGCTTGTGGTTGCTAAGTGATATTTATCTATTTTGTCTGTAGTTTTTTTTCAGTGTGTTCATGCTAACAAGCACATTTGTGGCAGACCGGGGGGAAAATATGATAAAAGCTAAATTAGTTATTTATTGAAAAAAAAAAAAAAAATTTAAATAGCATTTTAAAAAGACCCTACACCAAGTAACTACATCTAAATATCCATCCATCCATCCATTTTCTATACCACTTAATCCTTTTCAGGGTCACGGGGAAACCTGGAGCCTATCCCAGGGAGCATCGGGCACAAGGCGGGGTACACCCTGGACAGGGTGCCAATCCATCGCAGGGCACACAATCACATACACATTCACATACCCATTCATACACTACGACCCTGGAGGTGTGAGGTGAACGTGCTAACCACTAAGCCACCGTGCGCCCTATATCTAAATATATCTAAATAAATATATACACTAAGTTTGATCTGGTTTAATGTTTTATACATTATTAAACTCATTCAAAATCTTCTGCTTTTGTTTCCATTCCACATATACACAACCTAATCTTTGGAACCGAACAGCTGAGGGTTGTTTGGTTGGGTTGTTGAGGGTTGTAACATGGCACAAATCAGTTTCCATTACAACATGACCACGTAAGGGCATTACACCATTCTTTTTATCAGTGGCAATCAGATAAACTCTGTAAGGATTCAACTAAATTCTATCTAGATTTTACATACACCAAAGCAAATGAGTAATTTCCTGTCTGGGCATGGAGAAAATACCTTTGAATTTTAATGTTTTTACAGGCTTCTCGAATTAAGCAAACCTAACGAGTGGGGAAAACAATTGCCCTGTAGTTGTGATTTTAACAACATCCTCTCTTCGTAAGAAGGATGACATTACTTTCCACCATATCAATAAGAGTGACACTAACCAATCATGGATGTCTGCTGGCTCATGTACTGTGTACTTAAGAGCTCAGTGTTAAGTTGTCCCATGACATTGCATTAGCAACAGCTCAGAAAGATGGTAATGGAGCTTCACATGTCTCAAAGGAAGCATGTGTTAGTCCTTGCACTCCCTGAATGGTGGCTGTCATGTGATAGTGGAGAAAAAGCTGGGAGTGATAACTGACCGAGGTAGGAGAGAATGGGTGCAAAAATATGTTGTTGTTTTTTACATGCTTTTCCATGTTAAGAAAAGGCAAGGCTGTTTCTGAAAATTTTATATATATATATATATATATATATATATATATATATATATATATATATATATATATATATATATATATATATACTGAGCTAACTGGAAACTTCCACCTATAAAATGCACATGCTTATCTATGTTAGTGATGAACAGAAATGTTATTGTTAACTATATTTTGTTAGCTTTGATTAATGCTAATTGACTATTAGCTAATTGGCTAATTGCTGAAAATGTGACGATGCTAACCAAGGCTTGGATACGTGTGCTAGTTGCAGAGTTGGGTGTAATGCATTACAAAGTAACGTGTTACTGTAATCTAATTACTTTTCCTGATAATGCAGTGATGTAATGCATTACCTTTTCAATTTATGATTACAGTTACTGATGTCAATAAAATTATGTTACTTGCATTACAAATATATTGTTAAGAAAACAATATTAAGTAAAATTAATTTTTAAAATAAATCACGTTTTGCCCCAAATGTTTTTTTTCTTTAGCCCTGAATAATTCTCCGCTTGGAGCGGTTAACTAAACGTAAGTAAAGAAGACAGTGGTTGTAATTTTATAACTTCAGTGAATGGAGGCGAGACCAATGAGACAGGTTTACAGGAAAATACGTGGAAACACTCGTGTCTTATTGGCTGACAGCTCTCAATTCTGTCAAACGCTAGCTCACAATGTCAGTGTGAGGAAAAAATGGATATACGCCTTTTTTTTTTTTTTTAAACCAATAAAGGGGAAACTGAAAAAGTAACATCCTCTGATGCTGAGCAGGAAAACAAGGTGTATAAATGTCTATATGAGTTCCAGTTTATGTGAACATGATATGAGCAGAGTATAAGGAAAGACAATGAACTTTGCATGGCACTGTAACAGCCAAACCCATACAATGATAGATTAGTTGTGCCTTCTCTTGGCTAGCAACACCAAACTAGCCTAGTTAGAAACTAGTTAGAAATTTTATATTTTATCGGCCTGGTAGTCCTGCAAACAGTGACAACACCCGAGGCATATGTTATGATAAATCCAACTTTTTCTGATCATGTCATACATTGTCGTGCTAAAATTACTGAAAGAACTATGAGTTTCACATTGTAGTGTATCTTTGTATGTTTGATAGGTTTTGCAAGTAGCGTGAAAGGAAAGTAATTAGTAATCTGATTACTTTTTACATGCCGTAATCAGTAATGTAATCAGATTACAATTTTAAAGTAGTAATTAGTAATCTGTAGTGGATTACTTTTTTTGAGTAACTTACCCAACACTGGCTAGTTTACAAGCTATACACTGGATAGCTATCTGTGCAGTAGCAGCAAGCAACTACAGTATGAGCAATGTCTACAAATTAATTTACTAATCTTATATGTCAGCAATTCCCAGATATTGATAAACAGTCTCGACTTTGACTCAGTCTGAGGCATGTTTGAATTACCCCAATGTGGCCACCTGACTTCTTGTAATAAGTTTAGTACGTCATCGGTAATAGTGTAACGTAACTAAGTAAGTGTGGGTGGAGGTGGAGGGGGAGGTGGTATTGGGATAGTAGGAAGATGTTATCAACTGTGACCATTAATATAATCTCTGAGAGGTCTATCACCTATGAGTCATATCCAGTTCATGTTCATTTATCATACTCTTGCACCCATTTCCCACACCATGTCTAGGCATCTGGAAATGCCACTGATTTTATCAACTTCAGCCCACAAACCTTTCAGGATTGTAGGCCTATTGCTGCAATTACTGGTAAAAAAAAAAAAAAATCAGTTGCTTTTTTTGAGTATAGCAAGTAGTTAGCATTTAAGTAATTTTATTTAGACATAACTGAAAGAAATGAGTTATATACTGCACAGGTTTGCCCATGAAAACTGGCATATACATGTTTTTGTGTATAATATATGTAATGTGTAATATATATGTAATTTTCATGTACAGAAAACTAAATTCAGTGCCACAACATGCTGTCATGTCTCTGTTGCTCCTCAGTGAACTACTACAAACTCAATATCCCAGAATCCTCAGCCAGCCTATGTGCTACAAGTCATGTCACCGGACCACTCACATGACCCAATTTCTGTTGACAATTCTCTGATTATTGATCACATTCACCTGTCTCCCATTCATAAACTCCCTGGAATAACCTTGGCTGTGTCCGAATATCCCTACTACCCTACTATACAGTAGGCGAAAAGTAGTATGCCAAAGGAGTGGTATGTCCGAATTCTCAGTATTCATAAAACAATAGGTGAGAAATACCCGGATGACCTACTGCTTCCACTGAGATTCCACAGAACGAAACCAGTAGACAGTGTGGATACTGCACTATCCCATAAGGCAACGGGACTGGTGCAGAAGATTTGTCAGAATCCGTGCCGCGTAATACGTCTGGATTGTACTCATGCTTACCACTTATACTGATCAGTACATACTGTATCAACGGCCAAGCAGTAGGTACTGAATCGAATGCAGTAGTACTGTCATGGTATGCGATTTCAGATGCAGCCCCAGACTTTCACACACAATTTGCACAGTCTCACCCAAGCAGCCTTGCCTGTGTGACTCCAAGCGTTTGATCTCTGTTACTGTTACTCATGTTCTTTGATCCATAGCCCATTCAAGATTGACTGCCTTGTTTTCAGTATGGTTTTGGATTTTCTCTTGTTTGCTTGACTGCAGTCAAAGTACCAGCCTCTCTAACATTATTGAGAGACTAATAATGAATTGTTCTGATAACTGGCTAACAATTAAAAATATATATTTTTATGACAGAAAAATAATTTTAGCTCACAACAGGGGTCAGAATTGTTGTAGGAATTAATGTCATGAGACTCATATGGGGCAAATACTTATGTGAGGAAAGCATAATGAAGTCATGAAGAGAATCTTGAATTAAATCTAAAGTCATTTTTGTCACATGCAGTTCCTTGTCATGCTGTCTTAAGACTCACTTCTCCATATCCACCCATTACTGGGATGTCTTCAAAAACATATCGAAGTCATGTTGTGGCTAAAAAACCACTTGGTATCAGTTAGAAGATATTAATGATGGTTTCTTATTCAGTAAAGTGGATATCACATTTACTGGAAGGTGAATTGTGGAAAGAAAAAAGTAAACTAAAAGAGATTAAATGTGTGGTCTGCTATGACAACTTGTGTAAGATGAACATATCTGGGAAAGCTGTAAGCAGTAAATTGGTCTTCCAGAAGCTGACAAAGCACAGTTGAAATATGCAGTTCCATCAAAAAAAAAAAGTTTTTTGACACTCACTGGCAAAATAACTTGACATGGAAGTTGCTTTTCAAACTCATGCCACAATGAAACTATGTCACAAGATTAGGCACGTTACACATGAGAGTGAAGACAAGTCATTCAGTGATCCAAAACACATTTTACATTTATTGGGCCTCATTTATCAATCTTTTAATACAGTTGTGTGTAAATAATTGCATAAGCCACAATGAACTAGAATTTTCTATCGGATTTCTAAAAGTTTCTTTATACTTGTGTGTATGTTGATCACCCATAAAGTGCAAAGTGCATTCCTGTCACATTTTATATGCATATAAGTGCACAGAAGGCTGGGAACATGAAATGATTACCAAATGGTGAAAGAAAAGGCAGAAGTGGAAGTTACTTTGACTCACTCCAATGCCAGTAAAATATTTAGCAGTGTAATTGCACCTGAAAAAGTCAAAATCTCGAGACAAATTACAGAAAAAGTGAATTAGGTGTGAAGTAAATGAGATGAAAAGAAAATGGTGTGACATGAAAATGGAGGAGATCACAGTACCTGGGTGATCATTCACACCAAGCAAGTCACATATTAAAATTGTTTTAAATGTCTCTGCCACATGCTGGATCAAGTGTTGCACAGGCATGGCATAGCCACGGAAGGTGCCATGGCAAGCAAAACCAATTTATGAGCCAGTTTTCATCCTCCAAAAAAAAAAACATACCAGTCTTTAAACAACCTTTCCCTTATAAGCAAGGCATGCACTAAATCTTCTGTCAGCTGAGGCATTAGTTCATGGCTATGTGCAGACAGACCGGCCCTTTCTCTGCTTTTAGAGTACAACAGCAATTCATTTGTCATTTGTAATTGAATGACTAGTTTTATTTGTCTTAATATATGGGTTTGTGTTGTGTTGCTTTCTTTATATTTCATATTCTTTCATTAATGCCCATAATCAAAAACGACTCGGTTTCACCAAATTTTCTTGACGGCATTCCTAGTCCCTGATCTAGTGAACTAGCATGAGAATGTGTTATAGAGATTATATAAAGTATATAAACTACATAAAGAAATCTTGAGAGGAACCAGACTCAAAAGGGAACCCATCCTCACTTGGGTGATGCCACATGATTGCAATTGTAAATGATTTCTATAACTTCTATAACTATATAATATATAGTTAAAAGTGAAAATGTGTAACCAAGAACTTATGCGCTTATGAGCAATTTATGAATATGAGCATCAGAGTCTTTTTTGAATTCATTATAGTTTTAACTCGAAGTCTATTTCGTGGAAATTATCAACTATTCAGTGATGAGAACTTAAAGGGATAATTCACTCAAAAATTAAAATTTTGTCATCAATTACTTACCCTTATTTCATTCCAAACCCATAAGACATAAGTTACATTCTAAGTTGATTTTGCTTTAGGTCTTTGTTTATTTTTCAAAATGTAATGAACGAAGTTTGCATACAGTATCCCTCTTCCTCTGCTGTAAACAGTGTAGTCCTTCTGGGTCCGGTTGGATCGTAAGAATGTCCACTCTGACGTCAACACAACATGCATGTGTCAAGGTTCTCTTGAGCACGCATCGGAAATCTATAGTGAAGTGAAGATATAAAGACTTAATTTTAGTTTTTTTTAGTGCACAAAGCATTTGTATCGCTTCATAAAATTGGGATTAAACCAATGGAGAGTCACATGGATTACTTCTACGATTCCTTTATGAAACTTTGGAGCTTGAAAGTTTTGGTTATATGGACTGTCAATGGAAGAACAGAAATCTCCCAGGTTTCATTCAAAATATCTTCATTTGTGTTCCAAAGATGAACGAGCATATTGGGTTTGGAACAACTTGAGGGTGAGTGAGTGATGACAGAATTAAAATTTTGGGGTGAACTATCCCTTTAAATACAAAACTGTTCATAGCAATTGCAGTTCTAAGGCTATCCAAGGAGCAACAGTCACAGGCAAATTTATGGTTTCTATGTGGTACCATCCACAGTAGAGATCTTTAGGCTGTCCATGTGGAGCCATCCTCAGCAACAGCGAGTGATATTCAGGGGATGAGAACGCCAACCAGAAGTAGGACATCAGGATGGATCAGACACGTCCAGAAAGCAAAAGGGGTCAGGATCATTGGTATCATTAACATACATCTTTGTAAGTGTATCTTAGGTAATCTTTACCAAAATACACAGAATTCCAGAACTAGCTCTGAAAGTTTCATTTTAAAAGCAGTAAAAACTTGTATGGCCCCAAAACAGCTGCTTACAGCACTTACAGTGAGAAATGGGCAAGAGCAAATTAGCTGTATATAGCTAAATGTGTTATGTAAATGCTTATTTCAGACACAGGAATGTGAAAGGTTGTTATATACTATAATCATTAAGTGAAATACTTATTTTAAACAATTATTTGCATGGTCTGTACAAATAATTTATTGAATTTATGTGGTCTGAATTGCAGTGTTGTGTCTTAGTGTTTATGGGTGTTTATGGTTTGAATGCTGTCCAATGTAATTAATAGTATGTAGAGGAGCACATGGTGTAGAAGTGTATGTATTTACAGTTGATGTTGCAATTGTGATAGCTGTTGGGAAGGCAGTAGCATGTAGTGGGCTCATGTAATGTCACCCAAAGTCAATGGTATGCCACTGACTGTATTAAATAGACAAAGCCAATTTTAAATCTCTTACACTTTCCTTGTTATTTCTCTGGACTGCTACGTATATTACAGTAAAATCCTACTTGGCAGTAAGTCCTTCCTCTCTAAACACAAAATGCAATTTCATGGTATTAGGAAAGTAAAATAATGGCACTTTATTTGTACTATAATTGTTCGTTGCTCATGAAAGTAAAAAGAACATAAAATATTATTCATAATTTTTCCAGGTTTTCCTTTTATTGCCCTCACATGGGAAATTAATTCAACAGATCATTAAAAAAAGAAACATATACATAAACTCCAAACAGCAGAATTCAATAATACAGTGTGAAATGACTTAACACCAAGCAGAAAACTCATAAAATTGTTTTATTCATCATAGCTCATGCTGAGGTTAGGTGGCATTGCCAAAGAACAAAACATTTTTTTAATCCAATGAAGTGGAGAAAGAGAGCAAGCATATTTTGTTTATGAGATTTTTTAGCTGGGAAAGTACATTTGTTAGCTTGTAAAGCTGATTTCTTGGTTAATAATCAAAGATGTATACTGTCTATGGCAAGGTCATATTTCTTAAAGAAATAGCAACACACTTGTTTTGCAGTTACCACTTAAACACTGATGATTGTTCTTCTTTGCTTAATTTTTTTTTCATATTTCATACATTTGCACTGTCAGCCTTTCTCTCATCATTCCTCTCACTTTCTGTTATTTTCTCTTGGCATGGAGTAGCATGTGGACTAGCATATGGAGTAGTATGTGTTATGTAGTGCCCTTGTCAGTGCCATCCCTGGCCAGCTCTTCCAGTACATCTGCCTCCACTTTCAGTGCTCACATCCGACCGCAGATATCCAAACATCCAGGCAGAGCTGCCCTTCCCTGGAGTATTGCTCAATAGCAAGTGGTCAGAATTAAGATACCATTAGTAATTTATCCAGTCCTTTAAACTCATATCATTAAGCGTGCAAAACATAAAAGATACACCTCTGCTTTTTCAGTACTTGAGCCACTGTATTTGTAACTGAGACTTTAAAACAAACATTTGAGTATAGGAGGAATGTTTCTCACTTCCTTAGAAATAAATTTTAGGGTATCACAAAGGAAGCACTTGTCTCAATACCAAAATCTATGAATGTGCCAGTGGCTTGAGGAGGCAAGGGGCTAAAAACACACAGTCTGTACAAACAAAGCAAGGCCAGGAAACCGAGTAGTCAGTATACATTCAGTATGTTGGTTCACATGAACTTTGACCAAATTTTCACACCGTGTATATATACCCACTGTAACATCATTCCATTTATTTTATCAGGATCAGTGTAAAGGCAGCCAGTGGCGACTTCATGGCGGGTTTCACTGCTGAGCTCCGGCAATTTATCTTAGTCAACCTAAACTCTGTCAAGGGCCACAGGCTTCCAATGTGCAATTACAGGGTTCCTGCTCAATTTTCATTTTCTATCAGCTAAAAAGGCCACAGCTGCCAACTAACTTGAGTTGACCCTAAATCCTCCATCATCAATATATAAACACATATGGAGAAAGATGATTTCCACTCCAGCCTGTTCATTTCTTTTCATAATACAAAGAAGTACAAAAGGCTGAAGAAAGTAGCACTGGAATTTCAGTGAAAAACAAAACTCCATTGTGAAGTTACAAGAAATCTCTTCTAAGAACTCTGTAATTAGTTTTCATTTTATCTTAACTTCAAAAATAGCAATATGATTTGTAAAATCAATAAGTGCAAGCTTGACCATAATCCTTGTGTAATGTGAAAGAAACACTAGCAGTCCTCTCAGCTATTCCCCTGGAAGGTCTACTCAATACATCTGTCGTGACTACACGGTCATTAAGCTCTCATTAACCGTTTCCCCAGATGACCCTTAGAGAGAAAGTCAGCCTGAGGTCACTTGGATAAGAAGCAGTGGCTCAAAGTGGGCTGGCTCAGCATGGAGCAGATTTAGGCATTGAGTTTCAGTCACTTTACCCTTCTTCTCTGTCTCATCAGGAACACCCACCCCCCCCCCCCCCACCCCCCCCACACACACACACACCGAGAACAAGGACACTCAGAACACACACACATACACACACACACACTCAAATATACTGGCAGTATATAATTCTGCACCAGACATCTTGCTTGAAACGCATCTAGCTAGTGGTCCACCTGTATCCAGAATCTATTCTCATTCAAATTGTGCAATATCACTCCTGCCAGCAAAATATTTACTGCGTGTATGGAAGAGATCATAAGTGTTTATAAAGGCTAACTCCCAGCCATTTTAGCCCATGATTGCTGAATTGTAGTCTGAATAAAATGATGTACTTCCACAATAAGTATTAAAGTTAACTTGACCCTGTGGTTCTAGCTTTCATGTGTGTTTGTATTTGTTTGTGAGAAACCCAGCTATTGTTTTGTCTTGGTCAGCCGCTTGCCACTTCATGCTATTGATACCACAATCAATTCACTTCAATTCAGTTTCTGGCAGCTCTGCGCAGTGGCTGTTTGAACCCGGGATCTAATTTCAAACCTCTGCTGCAGCAGTATGATGTAGTAGACTTGCTATGTTGAGGTTTTGCCCTCTGTGCTGAAAACACAAGCTCATAAAAACAACAGAGGAGAAGAAAAAAAGAACTTCCTGGAAGGAAGACAATTGTGACCTTGAAAAAGGCCCAGGTCTCAGAAGCTGGCTGGTGTAACTGTGTGAGTATATGTCTGTGTGTGTGTGTGTATGTGTGTGTGTGTGTGTGTGTGTGTGTGTCTGTGTGTGGTTAGAAGGCCAAACAGTCACTTCACAGTTTTCTCCCCCTTCTCCCCTCTGCTACCATGCTCATGTGCTATGATTATTTTACTGGGATGGAATGGGTAAACATGCCAAAGCCTGCAGCATGTGTATATGTGTGTATTTGTGAGAGAGTGAGAGCACAGGCACTCATTCTAACAGGAAACAGCCAGAGTTGGACATTGTGACTCACCTCCGGTCAGGTACGGGTGAAAGAGTCACACTTTTCCAACATATACTTTCAAATACCATAAGTGGCCACATCCTTTACAGTCATTTCGGTTCAGAGGGAAATGCTCAGGGAAGAGTCTTTACCTACTATAGATGTGAGTGTGTCTGAATTGTGTGATATATGTTTTTTGTGCCATGTTTTTTTGTACAAGAGTGTAATATTTCCAAATGTGGATAAAGGAGTGGTTAACTGAAGGCAAAATAGCAGATTTAACCATATGTTTGAGTAAGTGTCATATTTTGGTCAGAACCAAATGTCCCCATAAGGATAAGGATACCTATCAGTTTTGACATTTGGGGGACATTTGGCGTCAAAAAATTGCTCTTTTTTTTAATGTTAATGTTAGGGATTTAGGCATAGGTATCGCATGAAATAGCTGCATAAATAATGTCAGTAAAAGGTCCTCACAAAGATAGTGTGTGTCTGTGTGTAAACATGTATTTAGCACTGTGTAAACACCAAAAAGTACCAAATGTCCTCACAATCATCTGATTTTTTTTTTACACTTTTGAAAAAGTTTTTACACCTTTTACTTTAAAAACTAAAAGAAAACTCTTTTAGTGTGTGTGTGTGTGTGTGCGTGTGTGAGAGAGAGAGAGAGAGAGCGAGAGAGAGAAGACAGACTTGGCGCGTCCTATCTGGTACGATATCAAGACCTTTGTGTGCGAGTGTAGGGTTATGCCGAAAATTCTGACAGTTATTACAGTTAACAGTAATGGTGGCGGTTATTATGATATGTCCACTGCAAGGCCAGAATGCAAATGTGGGAGGAAGTAAAGTTTGACTGAAGTGGGCCACCCACACCCATAAAGAGTTTCTGTTATGTTTAGGAAACTGAGTGCCATAAACACACACAGACAGACACACATACAGACACAGGGCTCAGTGAGTGGGAACCAGTCAAAACTCAGGCAATGACTTCAGGATAAGCCCACATGTCATAATTATTATGAATTATTGCAGTATAATGATTATAAATTGATTGGAAGTAACACTGGCTCACTGTGCTGGTTCTGAAGCATTTTTCTTCTGCGCTCTCATATAATTGCAAACAAACACATGTAGTTTACACTGGTGTGTAGAAACAAACAGGCAAGGTCATTTCACCAACTCACACACATCCTGTGTGTATGATCTAGAAACATGCATAAACATATCTTAACTCTTGGCAGAGTTGCAAGCTGATTGATGAAACCCTTTCCTGTGCAGGTTGACTCCAATACATTTCTACCCTCTGCACCAAACATCAGCACAAACATGCTCGCTCTCGATCACGTTTCTGTTATTGTGAAACAAGACCATGGCCTCAGCACTAACAAAGGAGTAATTGTCAAGCATGCTTTTTTTCTGTTATTTTCCAGCCTTCATTCCCTTCATTCTATCTCTCTCTGTCTCTTTCCTTTTCTCTCTCTCTTTCGGAGAGAGCCGTTTCAGTGTCAGCAGACTACACACGTTTCATACAGCTGTGCAAACAGGTTCAGGAAAAGGGAGAAAAAGGGAAAGAATAATCTGTCAGGGAGTGTGAGGAAGGGGGTGGGTCGCAGGATTCGCACTTGTGCTAAATGGTGTGAGGGAACATTAAAAGCAAAGTGTCCATATTACACCTACATCCAAGATGTCTGCCACAGTCTACGCAGTCATAACACAGCATTGAGACTCAGCAGAAACCTTTTCCAATCAGTGACAAACAGCCAGTGCTGGCAGAGATTTTAAAGGCATATCCACACATTATATATAAACATCTACATATAAATGCCTCAGTGTGTTTAAAATAGGCTTTATATATTTTTTTAAACTTCTGGTGGGATATGATTTCCTTGTGCAAACAATTAATAATTAATATTTAGTCAGTATAAAAGTAGCGCACATTTGGGCCATAAAAACTCTGCGGAATGTGTCACACAGATGAATGTACTTACTAGCAATAGTAGCTGACATGAGAAAGATCAGCACCTTGGAGAGCGCTCCAGTGTTTTTCTTGGTGTGTGACCTCTGAGATTTACCCATGCAGTAAAGCTCTTATAAGAAAAGTCATCCCAAACTACATTAAATCTATTAAAGCTCTATTAGTAAGCAAAGCATATTGAGAAGTTGATGACTAATTTAAACACAGATGTGCCACTTCAAATAAATCATGTCTGAATATATCTACATCTGTATGTCAGAATTTTCATTTAACTAAAATGAATTTAACTAAAACGGAGGTGAAAAGGCACACGGACAAACAGCTCGACTAGCACACACACCTTGCTCTAACCTCCCAAAAGCCCACTTTCAGCAAACTCACCAAGCCTGGTCATTTGTCACCCATCATACTGACAGGGTTGGTTTGTGAATACATTTCAGATAGTCATGATTCATTCCTGAGATAGCTTAACATTATTGTGTACAGTACTGTGCAAACGTCTTAGTCACATAGAAATTCTGCAATGCATTGCTGCTTTCAAAAGTAATTAAATGAAACATTTATACATATAAATTTGGACTACAAAGGGAAATGAACAGTTAAAAAAAGCAAGTCAATATTTGGTTGTGCACACTTGTGCAGTTTTATAAGAGAATCAAGCAATTTTCCAAGCATCATGGAGAACCTTCCACAGTGCTCCTGGACACTTTGAAGTCATTCAAACATTCCTCCATAACATCATTTTTAATGGAAAATTAATGTTTGGAAACCAAATGTTTTCTCTTTTCTGCTGACACACTAATGCAGAAGACCTAAAACATCTAAGACAAAGGTTAAATGATAAATAAATAAATAGGGTGCCTAAGACTACTGCACAGTATTGCATATGCAGTGCCAGTAGCATATGCATTACATATGCTCAAAAAGAAAATAATTTTGAATTTAATGGATAAGACAGCAGACCAAAAGAACAGCAACTTACTGCTATTACAAAAAATTACCAGGGTTATTTTAAAGGTGGATTCTGTTACAATTACAAATTTCTTAATTTAAAATGTAATCAGTAACGTAATCACAATGTTATAGTAAAGTATCACAATATGAAAGTAATGTAATTTGATTACTTTGGGATTACTTCAAGGCCACATATTTAAATAAAGTCAAGAGAAAAGCAATAAGATCTAAAATACTTTTATTTAGAGCTTATTTTAAGCTTAAACCATGCTTAATGTTTGGATTTGTTTTAATACAATAAATATATGAATTAATACAAGATCACTGTCTTTGATGCGGGTAAGATTACATAACAAAAGTTAGGGTGTCCATATTCTGGTTTTCCAAAAAGAGGACCAATTGTTTGGGGGGTTTTTTTTGGTTTATTTGTGCATGTACCAGGAAGTTGCTCATGTGAGTCACGACTGGCAAGAGCGAACCAGAACTATAATCAAGCAGCTGTCTATATTGTGTTATGTCAAAAGATTAATTTTTTAAAAATTGTAATCTTGATAGCATTCCCATTTTTTACTAAATGTACCTGTAATCTGATTACTTTGTTTTTTGATGTAACTGTAACGAATTAGTTACCAGATTTTTGTATCCTGATTACGTAACGTCGTTACATGTACTCCGCTACTCCCCAAGCCTGGAAATTATAGCTACCACTTGGCCCACTGGCTCCTGACACACCAATATTTTCCAAACATTACTCTTAGGCTCCTCACTATTATAGAGCACAAAGTTAATGACACCACACATTGTGCATCAAGATCCATCAAGACAAAATATTTCTAGAAATACATTCATTGGTGTTGTAAGAAATTGAAGACATTTTTCCTTATAATGTTTCAGTTACAGACAATGCAAATCCACTCAAACACAAATATGTCTATGTCAAGAATATGGCTATTCTTGAGTTTTTAGCAATCCTGAGCATTATATCTGCTCTGTAATCATGCTAAATATGAAAGAAATGTGAGAAGTGGGATTAGTGTGTGGAAAAGAGAGCACATAACCCACAGGAATCAGACATTGCTGAGCTGAGGAGCTCTGTGGGATTATTGCAGAACAGTTTGACATGAACATGATCCAATAAAGGCAAACCAAATGTAATAAATATATGCTTTGAAATATACACAGCTCAGTCACTTTACAAGAGAGACATAATATTTAGCAAATCCATATCACAAGTCACTTTATATGTTAAACTACTACTAGTAGCAGTTAAACTACTGTGTAGTTTGTTTACTGTATTACAGTCTATTGTCAATATTTATTGTATTTATTGACTTTGCATTTTCTGTCACTGTGTTACTTATCCTCTTGTCTGACATTAATTGTAGCACTTTGATTCTGCAAACTGTATTTCAGTCCTAGCATTACATTAATATGTGATGAGAGAAATGGCAATTAAGCCAAATTGACTTGATTTGACTTGACTAGACTGAGCTGGACTGGTCTTGTGTCACGATTTTGAGTCAGAGATGGATGCAAGTGCAAATTTCAAGTTTAATAAAATAAGTTTAATAGTAGACACTATGAACATGTGAAAATGAAAACAAACACAAAACAATACATACAAGATGAGACAGTAAGACAAAGAGTGAGACAAAGAGTGCAGTGCAAACTGTGACTATACACACACACAAGTGCTCGTCAACATGAATGAGAATCAGGTGCAGGTGGTCATGTGACAGTGATGCAGAGGTGCAGTGCCTGCTGGGAGTTCCTTCTGGCAATCCATGACAGAACCCCCAAGCCCCCCCGCCCCCCATTAAGGCGCAATTCCCGAAGCGCATAATAAGTTCAGAAGGGGGTCCTGGATACCCAGACCAGAGGTCCTTAAGTGTTTCAAAGTTCCCTTGAGTGTCATTACTTGCAGGGCCATAAAGAGGATGCTTGATGTGTTTTCTTGAGTATAGATGCGAGATGGTCTCTTCCGTACAGCAGAAAGACGATGTGATCTATCCGGCCTGGCTTTGGAATGGAGCAATTTCCACCGTGCAGCCAGAGGGGAGAATGAAGCTCAAGGTGAAACCCCAGGGGGGAGCGATATTAACCACTGAGCTGGAAGAGGAAGCGACTCTCTCTGTGAGGTCAGAGGGGGGAGCTAAGTTGCCCACGAGGCCAGAGGAGGGAGTGACGTTCTTTGTGAGGCCAGAGGGGGGAGTGACGTTCTTCGCAAGGTCAGAGGGGCGAGTGATGCTCTCCGTGACGCATGATGGTATGTGATGTCCTCTGCAGAGCAGGAAGGGGGAGTCACACGTGGCACAAAGCAGAGCAAAGGAGTGACATCTTCACTGGAGCATGGAGGCAGCGTAACGTCCTCAATGAAGCAGGATGCTCTGTGGTTAACCAGCTCCATGGTTAACATCGGTCCCCCCTGGGGTTTCACCTTTAGCTTCATTCTCCCCTCTGGCTGAACTTATTATGCGCTTCGGGAGTGATGTCCTCAGCTGAGTAGGAAGGCGGAGCAACGTCCTTATCGGAGCAGGAACGCGGAGCGATGTCCTCAGCAGAGTGGGAAAGCGGAGCAACATCGAAAGAGGAGCCTGGCATAGTGATGACCGAGGCAGAGCAGGGAAGCAAAGTGTAGCTCTTGGCTGAAACGGGAGATGGAGCAACGTCCTCAGCAAAACAGGGAGGCTGACCGGCATCCTCAGCAAAACAGGAAGGTTGAGCTACGCCCTCAGTCAAGCAAGGAGGCTGAGCGGCATTGTTCATCAAACAGGCAGGCCCAGAGGAATCCGCAGTAGGGGAGGGAAGGTGGGGAAAGATCTTACGCGTGGCTTGCAGCCATGCTTCTGTGGCCCTGATCCACGATTCCCTCTCCATTGGGTCCAATTTCATGGATTCCAAGATCTTCTCTTGGGTAGTAAAACAAATCTGCTGCATCCATGTTTCTGTTTTGTTTTTTTTCACAATTTCGAGGCAGAGACAGATGCAAGTGCAGATTTAAAGTTTAATAAAAGTCCGAACAAAACACTAGAAGACACTAGAAGCACGTAAAATGAAAACAAACACAAAACAATACATACAAGATGAGAGAGCATAACGTGACAACAGAAGGCAATTAAAGTAAGACAAAGTGTGCAGTGCAAACTGTGACTATATACACACAAAAGTGCTCATTAATATGAGTGAAAATCAGGTTCAGGTGGTCATGTGACAGTGATGCAGAGGCTACTGGGAACTGAAGTCCAGAGTTCCTTCCGGCAATCCATGACAACTTGATTAAACATAAGTGGACTGGACCAAACTTCACTTGACTGAGTTGTGCTAATTGTTGCAACTACATCCTGAGGCACAATATTTCATCCCACTGTATACAGTACATGTACATATATTTGATAAGATGGCAATAAAAATTACTCAGTATGAGAAAATGAGGTAAACTGACACAAGTTAACTGAGGGTCAGATAGAGTGTTGCTGTAAAGTAGAAGGACTGGGAATATTGAGGAATGCATCTTTCCCCACGTCTAATTGGTCTGCACAGAGGGACTGCTACCAAGGTTGGCCACTATAACTACAGCACATACTCATGCTCTGAGATACCAGATCCTTCTCAGTTTACATTCCCCATGCCCAAAGCCAACATGTTATCATATTACTTCCTCTCCCTCCTACCCCTTCACATGATTATTCAAGATCTCTTTGTAATGCATTGCTCCTGTTTTTCAAGAGGCTCAGACTAGCTATTCTGATCAATTGTATTTATTTATTTATTTATTTATTTATTTTAATTTATTTTTAATGACCAATACATAGGTATACATAGAGGTATTACAATGGAGAGTGTACAAAGAGTCAGATCTAGTATAGTTATGTTGTTTAAAAGGATGTTCAAATTGTTGTAGGTGATTTTAGCTTATTGGCTTATTGAGCTAAAAAAAATTTTCCTGTGTTCTTGTGGTCAAAGGGAAATGAAATGTACTAATGATTTTAAAAAAGAATTTGAAGAGTTGTCCTGATGACATTTGAAGTCAGACATATAAACAATACTGTTCCAGACGTTCATACAAATACAGTGTTAATATTTTCCCTTGTAACTTCACTGTTAGGAAATTTTGAATTGAAATGTCTTTGAGCTGCAATGTACAGGTGGAGATTTCTTAATTCTTGCAAGATCCATTTGATACATTGATCCAATACTTTGATCCAGTTGCAGTATTGCACCATATATTGTGTTACATCTGAAATAAGCATCTCGTTTTGCCATTCAGTATTCACTGCAGCATTTGAGTATTTTCAGTCAGAACTGACTGAATCAGTGCTATTCAGTGCTGCCTCTTTTATAAGGTGCAGAGTAATTAGTTGTTAGTAAATGAGTCCAATCT